>NC_084796.1:31286162-31589193 GCF_963169125.1 Humulus lupulus | reverse complement strand
ATATATAGAACTGGACCAGATATGTTTATTAATACTTAGTTAAATACCGTTTCGAAGTATTAATTAAATATATCAAATGATGATCATATACAAATAGATCTTAATCCCGAGGTTACTATGAACTCCTGTTTATGTTATATGAGTTCTTTGATTCACTTGTTAGGGTCTGTCAGAATGATCAGGCTAAAAAATTTTGTTTTGGGAACTCATTAATATAGATGGCTGGGGACATAGTATACAGATATGGAATCTATACCTTCTCGCAAGAGATTGAATGATGGTTCTCTTAAGGGTTGACTTTTGGGACTGAAAGGTTATTGAGCTCAAATTCATAATTTAGTTATGAATTAACCTTCACTAGTAGAGTCAATGGTACTCAAGGAAACAAGACATAATTAAAAGGGTAAAACAGTAATTTTATCCCCGATTAAATTATGAACCATTATTAGAGGGTCAAGTTGTATGCAATGATTAAATTAATGGACGCTTTATGATTATAAAGTACTCAGTAAATGAAATGTATATAATTACAAGAGTACAGTCTCATATTTATAGTGGAATAATCATGAGATTAATAAATTAAGATTATTTAATTAAAGAGTTTAATTAATAATCTCAAATTTATTGGAGCTTGGAATTATAGGTCCATAGGTCCCCATAGCGGCTCTATCAACACTGTTCAAGGTAAGAGTTGATATGAAGGGAAAATAGTTTAAAGACATATTTATGAAGAAATTTGTTCTTCAGGCCAAATATGCAATTATATGATAATAGTGATTAATTAGTTAATTATAAATTAGTTGTAGTTAACAAAATTAATTAATATTTAATTATTATATAATTTTTGAAATTATATTAAATAATTAAATTAATTTTTGAAATTTAATTAAATAATTAATTAATTATAATTTTTTGAAATTATAATAAATTAAATATTTAATTTCAAAAATTTGGGTTTAATTAATTAGTAGAATTAATTAAATATCTTTATTTGAGTGGGAGAAAATGATCTGATAAGTTCAAATTAGATTTGAATTTAAAAGATTAATATTTATTCAAATAATTAATTATATTTGATAATTAATTAAAATGGATAATTAATTTGAATTCAAATTTGAATTAGTTATCAGGTTGTTAGATCTTATCTGACAAAGTAATTTGAATAAAATTTGAAAAACAAATATCCCTAGAAATTAGGAAGCTACACGTTCACACACAGTCCAGGACTGTGTGTGGCGTGTAGCACCAGTGTTTTTCAGGGATGGGATTTTCAATTTTATTTAATTAATTAATTAATTAATGGATAATTCAAAAATTAGTTTTTTGGATTTTTTCATTAATGGAATAATTAATTAATTAAAAATTAAATTGTAAAATGGTTGCAGATTTAATTTTTAAATTTTGAATTTTTTTCTGTTAAGTATGACTGATCAGAAAATTATTAAGATAAGAAAAAAAAAGTGAAGAGAGTGAGACTACTCTGAACATTCGCTCTGTGAAAATAGAACGATAGTTTTCTCTCCCTGAAAATAAAGAACCAATTCCCAGGCCTATTCTCTTGATCTCATGTGTTGAGTACATCAAGTAGAATCACAAATAAACTATCCTTCATTCTCTAAGTGCCCACACATTTCTTGAGGTGTAGAGAACGCTTTGGAAGATCTTTGTGTGAGTACGTGGAGCGGCTTAGATAGGAAGATCGTTCTAAATACGAGAAGATAGCAAGGACACTTGATAGGCTTCAAGAGGTATGATTTCTATCACTATCTTGCTTATGATTAATGTATGTATATTAATGGATCCGCATATTTAAAGGTAGTTTAAATATGTTACAAAATTTTTGTTGTACACTGGGCCAACCCCACCACCTTTCCGCTGCGTATTAGGAAACTTGTTCCTAACAGAATTTGGTTATGCTTGGTTTTATTGTTAAGGTTGTTTTTTATACATTAGGTTTGTTTTGTTGTTCTAATTGCTATAATATTGATTTTCCTTGATTTTATTATGCAGCATGTTGATGAGTTTTTTTATTATTTGAGGAAGAAGGCAAAGTAATGTGACAATGGTACTATCAAGTTTATCACAACTGATTCTCATTTCCATACTAGAATCAATTCTATCTACGAGACATATCTAAGTTGGAAACATGATTTTGCGACGTTGAATTGCAATCAATATGTTGCAGAAGTTATCATGGGCTATGCCTTTTCTTGCATTATTTCTTGGTCTATGGTTGATCATGTCTTATTTCCTGTCTTGCTTATGAAGGAAAAACATTGGTTGTTGTGTAGATTATCATTTAAAGACAAGTCAATGTATATAATACATTGAGGTGTGATAACAAGGATCACATTGCTTTAAAAGCAGTAGAGACATTTCGTATATTGCTTCCTCATTATTTGTATATCACTGGATTCTATGACCGAATAGGCAGACTTCTCATCTGAGGCTTATGCTGGGAAGTCAACGAGCGCTGCTTTTGATGTAGTGTTGGATGATGATTTTCCATGTGGATTGTCTTGGTGAGTTTTATGTTTTCTATGTTTTTTTTTTCTTTTTTTTCATGGCTCTTTTTTCCTGTTTTGTTTTCATATTTTAATTTATTTGGTCTATTCTATATGTCTTTATGCAGTGATAGTGGCATACACATGTTCTCATTCATTGAGTACTTTGTTCAAGATAAGGATATTCCAGCATCTAATTTTGATGTTGATACTCATAGATCTAGGCTTGCCTATTTATTTTATTCATATGCAAAGGCAAAGGAAGTTTATGGATATGAGAGTGAGTTTAAGTGTTTTGGTCGGTATGCTGCACCTCGCAAGGCTTAAGCAAAGAAGAAAAAAGAAATGAGAAAGGATAAAGGAAAATATATTTCTTAGCTTTGTTTATGATGTAGAACATTTATTAGTTTTTTTAGAAGGAACATGTTTCTTGTATCTAAAGCAACTTTAAATTTCTTTTTTGCAAATTGATCAAATATCCTAAGCAACAAAGAGATTCAAATGCTATTTTTTTCTTATATAACTGAAGCAACTTAATGCAAAGTCAAATGAAGGCCAATGACACTCAAATAGAAACCCGCTGCAACCACATGCAACCTAAAGCAACACATAGCTAGTCTAGTGCAACCCAATGCAACTCCTAATGTGAGTTATCCATATGGAAACGAATGCAACCCTATGCAACCTAAAGCAAATCATGGAAAGCCTAAGTTACCTCTATGCAACCAAATGCAATCCTTAATGCAACCTAAAGCAACCCACATGCAATTTCCAATGGAATCTTACATAAACGCCCAATGCAACCATGTGCAACCTTATATACACGCTCAATTAAACTAATGCAAGTGTAACCTACCCCAATGCAAAATAAATCATTAAAATTTAACCAAGTGCAACCTCAAATGCAAGCCCAATGCAACTTCAAGCAACCCCATATGATCTCAAATGCAATCTAATGCAACCTACAATAATTTTAAGTAATTATTTGGTAAATGCAACCCAATGCATCTGCCAAGAAAATTGAAATGTAACTCCATGCAATATTGTACATGTTGCAACAAAAGTTGCACATGTTTCAACACTGGTTGCAGCAGACATTGATGAGGTTGCATACATTGCTATAAGTTTGCATCTTATATGCAACCTCAAATGCAAGCATATTTCAACCTAATGCTGCCAATTTTGCTACCTTAAATGCAAACCCACTACAACCTATTTCAACCTCAATTACAAACTCAATGCAACTCACTTCAACATCAAATACATACCCAATAAAACAAAATGCAACCCAATGCAACCAACAACAACCTCAGATGCAACGCAATAAAGAAACTTTAAATTTCTTATTTACAAATTGATCAAATTTCTTAAGCAACTCAGTAAACAAACAACTTAAGCAACCTATCTTTTAGCAATCTTGTCAACCAAATTGGTCAAATTCAAAAATCTATAAGCTAACAAAACAACTCTGTATAAAGAAAATTTTAAAATTGTAAAGAAACCATATAAATCAATCAAATCATCTTAAAGAAAGTGAACCAAAACAATTGTCTAGATCAACAAAATCAACCACGCATATTGTTTTTTTTTTTTTAAATAAAGCAATAATGAATGAATTTGTATTAGTCTTCAATTTTTTTTATTCTAGGATGAAGTTAGTATCCAAATCCTTATTGGACAGTTTCAACAAGTCTTTCTATTATGTCCATATTAACCACAACTTCCGCATTTGTTTTGCCTTTTTTGTTTTTCTCCCATGCAGCTCTGCATCTTCTTTTCTTCGGTCTTCCTACCCTTATTCTTCCTTCTGGAGGGTGTACTTTAACAACTTTGATATGTTCAGGTATTTCCCAAGTGTCTTCGTTGCCAATTGGGTATACAATTTCTCGATAGGTTACAACCATGTCTTCCTTTCTATAATATGGAGAACAATATTGATATGGGTCTTGATTCATTTCTTGAAGAATAGCAATAGCATGGGCACAAGGAAGTTGATCCATCATAAAATTGTTGAATCAATTATGTATTATTTTAGCAACATGGTAAAAAAAACAATCTAAATTAATATATTTATCAACATAGACAACCTCCGTAATGCAACTAATTGAATTTCATTATGCAACCATATTAAAAATTTTAAGTAACCAATTGAGTTATGTATCTAAACATGTTGCATGTGCAAGTTCTTGAACTGAGATCAACTATTGATTTCTTGGCAATATCACGAACTTCATACAAAATATGAGTTGTTGGGTGCACCTATTTTTTTCCAATGTAACATTGTTACTGTTGTATGTGTAGTGAAATGAGAACTATAAAATAAAAGAATTTTGTATTTGAAATTTAAAGTAATACCGTCAACTACAATGAGTAGATGTAGTTGTCATTCAAGATAACTTCATGCTGCTCAGTCAACCTGGTCGAGGTTGCATTTGTTATCTTCTTGTTAGTTCAACTCCATTGTTGAACCAAACCTCATAAACACTCTAGCATTGTACAAATTGGTAGCACTCTTACTGCTACAATTGCATAATTCAAGGATTCAGCAATGTTCGATGTCATGTTTGAGTATCTATTGTGTGGTGAGTGAACTCTAGCCCATCTGTCATAGCCAATATTTTCTAGGTAAGGTTGTAGTCTGTTGTCAATCATATCTAGTTCTCTAATGTGGTACTCAAACTTTTTGACAGTGTATGCATTTGCAGCTGCAAAAAATGTATCCTTGGACTTTTTTGAGTTCTTCTTGAACTTGCTTTTCATGTTTTTTGGTAGATGGAATGTGCAAGCCCCATGTGGTACTTCTGGGTACACTGTGCTGGTTGTTTTTATGATGCTTTCATGTCGATCAGATACGATGCTCATGCATTCTCTTACACCATAATATTTCTTAAAATTCTCAAGGAACCACTCCCAAGAATCATCATTCTCTTAATCAACTACACAGAATGCTAGGGGAAAGATTTTACCTTCTGCATCTTGAGTGGATGCAACCAGTAATGTCCCTCCATATGCTAATTTTAAAAAAGTCCCATCAACTATTACAACAGGTATACAATAGGTCGAACCTTTCATTGAAGCATTCAATGCTACAAAAGCATATAAAAACATGCCATCTTCATCTACTTGTAGTTCAATATAGGATCTTGGATTTGTGTGATGCAACATATACAGATAACTAGGAAATTCTTCATAAGATTTAGATGCTTTTCCTCCCACTTTTTCAATAGCTTTTTCTCTGGACCTCCAAGCTTTGTTGTATTTGACTTGCACTTCATGATGATGTTTCAAGTCCCTGACTATATCTGTAGTAGTGTACTTTGTTTTGATTTCTGTGAACTTGTGCTTGATCATAACTGCAATGATTGTCAAGGTTGCCTGACGTTGGTTTTTTAATCTTATTTCCAAAGCACACGTGTGACTGTGGCTGTACTTTCTAATTATGAATTGATTCGTGTTTCCATTCCTTGATGCTCGTAACATCGACTTGCAATTTTGTCAAGGCAAGCAATAACATACTCTTTTTTGCAAGACTTTTGCACACAATATTGGAAATGATGGTTTATTGCATAGTGGCTCAAGACTGTCTTCAAAGTCTCTTTGTCTTTGTAGATTTGAGACAAAGCGATCTCTTGGTGGTGCTTGTTGTTGATCACCAAATCTTCATCAATGTCAATCACTTCTTCTTCATCATTTCTTTTGTCTAGCATTTCTATAATCTGATTGGAGACCAAGTTTGCTTAATCAATCAAGTCTACAACCTCTTTGGCACCACAGTCAAGAACTGGTTCGTTATCTGAATTTGATGCCTCTCCTTCTACTCGTGCAACTTCATCATACAGTTGATTCTGTGTTGTTGTACTCCTAGTTGAGAAGAATGATTGCCTAATTGAGTTGATCTCAGTTGTGAGGCACAATGGATATTTTGTTAAATCTGTTTCCTTTTTCTTCAAGTCCATGTAGAACATCAACTGCAAATCATCAACAATTTTGAAAGTAGGGTATCCTTCTCTAACTTGATACTCGATTTTTAAAACTATTGATTCTGGTTGCAACTTCAACTGTTCACATATTATTCCAACCAAGTTGTTGTAGGTGCAACTATTTGGAATGAGTAGTCCACAGACTTCAAAGTTGATGTAGTTTCTTCTGTTTTCATCCCATTGCCCACTGTGTTGGATTACAATTGCAATGCTATCCATTTCCTGCAACCAAATTAACCTAATAAACAACAAATGAAGTACATATTCTTTTTTATTATTATGGTAAAGAACTCAAATCAATATCCTAAGAAACTTAAAGCATTTCAAAGAAATTCACTGCAATCTCAGCTTCAATCCCATGCAACCTACTATAGCTCTATGGAACCATGGAGTGCAATTTCAAATGTAACACAACAAACCACTACAACTACATTAACCTCATTATTTGCAAATTATAAAACAAATCTATGAAACCAAATGCAAAATATAGCAACTTAAAAACACTCATCTCCAACCTCAAATAAAAGTCTACTACAACCCCATGGCAGCATAAAGACTAACGTATAATTTCATTCATATGCAATTCATGTAATCCAGTATAATGAATCTCACTCAACTTGAAATGCAATCCAATGCAATGATTTGCAACCTATAGAAACACATGGCAACATATACAACCCTATGGAAATCCAATGAAATTTCAAATGCAACCTAAAATAACCAAAATGCAACAAAAGTTGAACTTCATCTTGTCAAAGATGTTGTAGATGTTTCAAAAGAGGTTGCAACAGAGGTTGCATTGTAATGACCCACTAATCTAGACTATTTGGACCATTAACGAAACTATACATAAAACTTACATTTTTACGAAAATACCATAATTTATTGAGTAACTTGCAAAATGAGAGTTATTTACAAACAAACAGAATACTAAGAAGGATTATGGGATCCCATTGTTTTTTAAAACAAAACATGATTTAAAATAAAAGACATTACATAATAATGCGGAAAATACACATAAAAACCATAAAAACATAAAAGGAGACTATATCCTCGAATCGAATAACGCTCGGCCCCTTGACTCCATTCATCATCGATACACATTCTCCAAGCGTCACGAATCTTTCCGCCTCTAAACTTATTTTCCTGCACATAAACAGAAAGGAGTGAGCCTAATGCCCAGCAAGGAAAATCTAACACAAAATCATATACATAAATTCATAAGAAAACATAAAGACTTAACATAACACATATAACATACACTTATTATAATGGCCATTATTACTTGGGGTCCCATAGACTAAACAAGCTTATGCCCATGAGATTAGTGGGGTCCTACCAGCTAAATAGGCTTATGCCCACAATCTTTTTGGGGTCTTGTTAGTCAAATAGGGCATAAGCCCAAGCCTACAACATACACATCAATAACATATTCACAACAAAACATAACACATTAATAACATAAAACATATAGATAACACAAGCACATAACATATTATTTCTAGCCTATTTTCCTTACCAAAGTTACCGAAATTATGGACTAAGTTGGGATTGTTGGAACACTCCTAAAACCATAAGAAAGAGTAAGTCTAAAGAAAGGAGATGAAATGAAAGAGATGGAAAGACTAAACCATAGAAAACATACTTACCGACTTATATGCTTAAAAGCTTGGATTCCCTAACCAAAATAAGAATAAGGTTAGGGGACTGAGTAGAAGGTTTTGAGAAAGGAAATAACATAAAAATACATAAAAGAACTAGAGTCTTGGGTTTACCTCAAAGATTGCAAGACCAATCTAACATCCACCGAAATACTATAGCACTCACTTCCCAAAGTGTTTGATAAGCTTATGATGTTTAAGCTTATAGTTTTTCCCCAAACCAAGTGTTTACACTCTCACACTCACTTAACACTAGCAGCCTCTGAACTTAGAGCAAATGGTGAATAATGGCTGGGTACTAGGTCCTATTTATAGAGTTTGGGAATGAAAATATCTTGATTTTACTTGAATAAAAATAATGGCTTTTTTTTAAGTGAAAATCATTTGAATAATTGTTCAGCAGAGGCTGAAGACTCGTTCAAAAGATGCTGGACTGTTGAAGGAGTTTGAATGGCTGAAGGGAAAAGAATTCAAAAGTATTTGAATTCATGCTGGTGGAGGCGATATATCGCCCCCTATAGGCGATATATCGCCAGGACCTTTGTTCCCGAGGCGACCGTGCATCGATTCGTGTTTTCCGTATCTACGTGCTGCGACATATCGCCCCTTATAGTTGCGATATATCGGCATACGCTGAATATTTAAACATGAATTTACACATTTTTAGCTAAGTTTGAATGGATTAAACAGCCTTGACTAAGCCCTCAACGTACTCAAGGCTGCTGACTGACCCTATAACATTCAAATTTTACCCTTATTTAATTTAATCCTCAAAAATACTTAATCCTTAATTACCATTCATAACATGTGCTTCAAATCCTATTGGTTGATGTCTAAACCTTATAATATAATAATATAATCCTTAATATCAGTCACATTAATCAAACCTTAGGTTTGTAGAGTCCAAGAACTTTACTTAGCTAAAATAGATAATAGTATGATAGTATGTTTAGTATTATCATTGTTACTGTGGATTTTTGGTTCAGACCGGGAATTATTTGGACACTCATAGTAGTACTTATAGATTTTCTAAGTTTAACCTATAGTTTAAGAATATTAAGTATAACCTAAGGTTTGATTAATGTGTCTGATATTAAGGAATATATTATTATATTAAAAGGTTTAGACATCAACCAATAGGATTTTAAGCACATGTTTTGAATGGTAATTAAGGATTAAGATTTTTGAGGATTAAATATAATAAGGAGTAAAGTTTGAATGTTATAGGGTCAGTCAGCAGCTTTGAGTACGTTGAGGGCTTAGTCAAGGCTGTTTACTCCATTCAAACTTAGCTAAAAATGTGTAATTTCGTGTTTAAATATTCAGCGTGTGCCGATATATCGCAGCTATAGGGGGCGATATGTCGCAGCACGTAGATACGGAAAACACGAAACGATGCACGGTCGCCTCGGGCATACTGGCCCAGGCGATATATCGCCTACAGGGGGCGATATATCGCCTCCTTCCGCATGGATTCAAACTCTTTTGAATTCATTTCCTTTCAGCCATTCAAACTCCTTCAACAGTCCAGCATCTTGTGAACGAGTCTTCAGCCTCTGCTGAACGATTATTCAAATGATTTTCACCTAAAAAGCCATTATTTTTATTCAAGTAAAATCAAGATATTTTCATTCCCAAACTCTATAAATAGGACCTAGTACCCAGCCATTATTCACCTTTTGCTCTAAGTTCAGAAGCTGCTAGTGTTAAGTGAGTGTGAGAGTGTAAACACCTGGTTTGGGAAAACTATAAGCTTAAACATCATAAGCTTATCAAACACTTTGGGAAGTGAGTTCTATAGTATTTCGGTGGAGGTTAGATTGATCTTGCAAATCTTTGAGGTAACCAAAACTCTAGTTCTTTTCTGTATTATGTTTCCTTTCTCTTAGTCTTCTACTCAATTTCCTAACCTCATTCTTATTTTGGTTAGGGAATCCAAGTTCTTAAGCACTTAAGTTGTGGTAAGCATATTTTCTTTTAATGGTTTAGTCTTCCTATTCTCTTTCATTTCATCTCTTTCCTTCTTTCAACTCACTCTTGTTCATTATGGTTTTAGGAGTGTTCCAAAAGTCCCAACTCAGTCCATTATATCCCGGTAACTTTGGTAAGGAAAATAGGCTAGAATTAATATGTTATGTGCTTATGTTATCTATATGTTTTTATGTTATTAAAAGTGTTATGATATGTATATGTGTATGTTTGTAGGCTTGGGCATATGACCCATATGACTAACAAGACCCCAAATGGGTTATGGGCATATGACCTACTTAGCTAGTAGGACCCCATTAATCCCATGGGCATATGCTTGTTTAGTCTATGGGACCCCAAGTAATAATGGCCATTATAATAAGTGTATTATGTGTTATGATATGTCTTTACGTTATTATGACATTATGTTTATGTTTATGACTATGTGTTAGATTTTCCTTGCTGGGCATTAGGCTCATTCCTTTCTGTTTATGTGCAGGAAATAAGCTTTAGAGGCGGAAAGATTCGTGACGCTTAGAGGATGTGTATCGATGGTGAATGGAGTCAAGGGGCCGAGCGTTATTCGATTCGAGGATGTAGTCATGTTTATGTTTTTATGGTTTTAAATGTATTTTCCGCATTTTCTATGTAAATCTTTTTAGTTTTTAAGTTATTTTTGTTTTAAAGACAATGGGTACCCATATCCTACTTATTTTATGAAAGTAACCTTTGTTTCCACAAGTTTCAATAAAATTATGGTATTTCCGCAAAAATGTAAGTGTTATGTATAGATTCGTTAATGGTCCAAATAGTCTAGATTAGTGGGTCGTTACAGTTGGTATCAGAGAAAACGGTTCCTTCGCATGAAGTTCTCCTCGATACACATGCTCAAAGCTCCGAATCGGACCGCCAAGTAAGTGTTTAAGTTACAAGTTACAAGTTACTTTGTCTATGTGTATAGCTAACGACTTTAGTGTTTATGTTTCAGTTAAGAATGAATGGAGCTTTAAGCAATGAGGATATCCGAGCCGTTAAGGCTTTAAAAAGAATAAGGGAGCCAAGAAACACCGTAGGAGCACTAGAAAAGATCACTCGAAGATTGATCTTGTTCCACAAAGAGATAGGTCACCTTCAAGAATCTAGGCAAATTATGATGAGAGCTGCAGAACAATATGTCCTAGTAATTAGGCTTTTAAAAGATTTTCCTTCAGCAATTTTAACTTTAGAAGAAATATGGGAGAATATAAATAATGATGATGACTTACAAGCAGCCCTAAGATATTATTCTCTCATACTTAAGTTCACCTATGATTTAGAGTTTCAATTCACTAATGAGCAACAACATAGGATCTTCTTGAATCTTCCCCGAGGAAATTTTGAGGCTCAAGACAATGATGATTATAAGGAGATAGATAATGATATGCTAGATGAAGGATCGGATGTAGAAGATCCCGATTTTTAGAATAGCTAGTTTTTCATTGTTTGTTTTGTTTATTTCTTTGTTTTATGATTGTAATAAGTGAAAATTATTTTTCCAAATTAATTTCATGTTTTTCATCATGTATGAGTTTGATTCTATTTTCGCAATCATAATAAGTAATAAATAAAATAAATAATGACTAAGTTCAGTGAGGGTGGATACAAATCAATGAACCAAGTTTCTTTATTGAGAGTTAGGGGGCCTTAGTAGTGGGAACGATTTTACTGATCCCAGCCCTCCCTCAATATGGTTAACTTTGGAACAAAGATAAGTTTCGAGCCTGAGAATTAAGTCATATAGGATGATTAGAAACACACTTAGAAAATAAAGATGACTTGTTTTTCTAAGTATAGAAACCCACTCTAATAATAAATAAAGACCTATATAATTTTTTTTTTTTTAAGAAGTCATAATAAATAGGTCCGAGATATGTTTGTTTTAGAATAAGTTTTTGCCTTAGAGCCTATTAGGGTAAGTTCTAACAAGTTCTCGACTGTTAGAAATTTTGGTGAAGATGTCGCTCCGAAGATCTGCACGCACCAACGGAAACGCCTCCAACGTTGATTCCAACGACCAATGATGCCCTCCAGTTCGCAGAAGAGGAGTGCGTGCTACTACTAGCCGCAACACGCCGACACCGCCAGCTGACAACACCGCGGAAATCGCTAGATGGCAACAACAAGTCGAGGAACTCTTGCAGCAACAACGTCAACAGGCGCAGACTCAGCCTCAACCTCCGCCACAACCACAGCCACAGCTACAACAAATGGCCCTAGCACCCCAACAAGTTGGTCCATATGGGGGATGGCCAGTGACGAACTGCGCGCCATATCCAGTACCGAATATGGAGTCAGTGTATGAAAGGTTCCGCAAGCAGCACGCTCCAAACTTCGAAGGGACTATAGACCCCTTTGAGGCAGAAGAGTGGCTAAGGAATGTGAAGCTAATTCTTACGCACATGAACCTCAGTAATACGGACCGCATATCCTGCGTCTCGTCATTACTCAGGAAGGATGCCAGAATATGGTGGGACTTAGTTCAGCAGACTAACGATGTCACCACCATGATATGGACAAGATTTGTGGAGCCGTTCCACAAGAATTATTACACCTCGGCAGTCATCGCTAATGATAGAAGAATATGCTCGTCAGTTCAACAGATTAGTCAAGTTTGCACCAGAGTTGGTCCCAACCGACTTTACGAGGTTGACCAAGTCCGTCAGAGGACTTAGACCAAAGATGGAATTAGGGGTTAAGTTAGCAAACCTGGGAACCACTACCTATGCCAATGTTCTAGAAACGGCAATCGAAGTAGAAAGGTTTCTGATGAATGTTAGCGAGGAGAAGAAGGATTAAACGATGGTTCCAGACCAAAGTCTTTGCATTGACCCAAGGAGGAACCCATGCTAGTAACAAGCATTTATAGGTCAGATCATATCCTCAATAGTATATGTATCGCTAGATTGGTAGCAGTATACTCGTATATCTCGTTAGGAATGATAGAAAAACTAGACAAACCTAGTGAAAGATTTAGAACTAGGTTTGTAACCGAGTTGCCTTCGGGCAAAGTAGTTCTATCATCACGAATAGTACGAGGCGTACCGATCAAGATTGAGGACATAGAACTAGAAGGAGACCTGATAGAGCTAGTGATCAAGGACTTCGACGTAATACTAAGCATGGATTGGCTAGCACGGCATGGCGCAACGATCGACAGCAAACGCAAGAAGGTGATGTTCGAGACTCCTGACGGCCAGAGACGATGCTTCATGGGACAAGCTTCAGGATTACGCACCAATTTAGTGTCATCTCTCAAAGCTCAACAAAGGATAGAGAAAGGATGTCAAGCATTCTTAGCCAACATCACGAATGTGGAGAAGGAGACATCACTCAAAGTTGGAGATGTTCGGGTTATACAAGAATTTCCAGAAGTTTTCCCCGATGACTTGCCAGGATTGCCGCCAAATCGAGAAATAGACTTCACGATAGAATTAGTACCCGGCACCGAGCCTATCTCTAAGGCACCATAGCAGATGGCACCTACGGAACTCAAGGAGTTAATGACACAGCTATAAGAACTCCTAGACTTGGGTTTCATTAGGCCAAGCCATTCACCATGGGGAGCTCCGGTACTATTCGTGAAGAAGAAGGACGGAAGTATGCGCATGTGCATAGACTACCGTGAGCTGAATAAAGTGAACAAATACCCGCTACTTCGGATTGATGATTTGTTTGATCAACTCCGAGGCGCGACTGTATTCGATTTATGGTCCGGGTATCATCAGCTCAAGGTAAAGGGAGAAGATATTCCCAAGACAACCTTTAGGACTCGTTATGGACGTTACGAGTTCTTGGTTATGTCTTTGGGTCTTACTAACGCGCAAGCCACGTTTATGGACTTAATGAATAGAGTCTTCAAGGATTACTTAGATAAATTCGTTGTTGTATTCATCGACGATATCTTAGTATACTCCAAGGATGAAGTAGAGCACGAGGAACATTTAAGGATTATTTTGACGCGATTGAAGGAGCATAAACTTTACGCCAAGTTCAAGAAATGCGAGTTTTGGCTTTCACAAGTGGCGTTCCTCGGGCACATCATATCGAAAGACAGAGTTGCAGTAGATCCATCGAAGGTAGAGGCCGTGAAGGATTGGCCTAGACCAAAGAACGCGTCAGAAGTAAGAAGCTTCTTAGGGCTAGCAGGTTACTATAGAAAGTTGTAGAGGGCTTTTTCTAAGATAGCCACTCCACACACCAACCTGACCCGGAAGCAACAAAAGTTTAACTGGAACGATAAGTGTGAAGAAAGCTTCCAGTTACTTAAAGATAAGCTTTGCTCAACACCAGTACTTAGTGTACCGACACTCGACGATAAGTTCGTTGTCTAATGCAATGCATCAAAGATAGGATTGGGATGCGTGTTGATGCAAAATGACAAGGTGATAGCCTATGCCTCACGACAGTTAAAGGAGTACAAACAGCGCTATCCAACTCACGGTATGGAGTTGGCAGCAGTGGTCATTGTGTTAAAAATCTAGCACCATTATCTTTACGAATAACGATGCGAGATTTATACGGACCACAAAAAGTTTAAAATACTTCTTTACGCAGAAGGAGCTCAACATGAGGCAACGCAGATGGATAGAATTAGTCAAGGATTACGACTGCGAAATCCTATACCACCCAGGGAAGGCAAATGTAGTTGCCGATGCACTCAGCAGGGAAAAGCTATGGGAATTTAGCAGCCTTATCTGGAATAGAAAAGCCGCTACAGCAGGAGCTTATCAGTGCCGGAATAGAAGTGGTTATAGGCAAGCTGGCTAACTTGTCTATCCAATCCAATCTGCTAGAGGACATACGAAATCGTCAGAGACGTGATGAATCGCTAGCAGCATATATGGAAGCAGTCAGAGAAGGCAAGAATACCGAATTCTCAATATCTAGCCAAGGCTTATTGAGATATAAGGATTGGATATGCATGCCAAATGATCAAAGTATTAAGAAGAAGATCCTAGAAGAAGCGCACAATACTCCGTACTCAGTTCATCCAGGGTCTACCAAGATGACTCATGGCATCAAGGCAGTCTATTGGTGGCCAGGGATGAAGAAGGACATAGCGGAGTATGTGTCTAAGTGTCTGGTATGCCAGCAAGTGAAAGCAGAGCATCAGCACCCTGCAAGATTATTGCAACCGCCTAGCATACCGGAATGGAAGTTGGACGATATAGCCATGGACTTCGTGACGGGTCTGCCAAGGACGAATAAGCAGCATGATTCTGCTTGGATAGTCATAGATAGACTAACCAAGTCGGCTCATTTTCTGCCTGCTAAGACTTCTTATACGGCAGACCAATATGCAGACATCTACATCCAAGAGATTGTACGATTGCATGGAATCCCCAAGACGATAATGTCAGATAGAGGATCAGTATTTACGTCAAAATTTTGGAGAAACTTACAGAAAGATATGGGTACTAAGTTAAGCCTTAGTACAACTTTCCATCCTTAGACAGATGGGCAGTTTGAGCGTACGATTCAGATCTTAGAGGATATGCTACGCGCATGTGTACTTGACTTCGGAGGATCGTGGAACAAGTACTTACCACTGATCGAGTTCTCGTACAACAACAGCTACCAGTCGACGATCGAGATGGCACCTTATGAGTTGCTATATGGAAGAAGGTGCCGATCACCGTTGCACTGGGACGAGGTAGGAGAAAGGAAGCTTCTAGGGCCCGAAGCTGTTAGACAAGCTCAAGAAGCAGTAGCGCTTATTAGACAGCGTATGCTTGCAGCTCAAAGCCGACAGAAAAGCTATGCGGATACCAAGCGACGCGATGTGGAATTCCAAGTTGGAGATCAAGTCTTCATGAAGATATCTCCTATGAAAAGTGTCAAGCGGTTCGGAAAGAAAGGCAAGCTTAGTCCCCGATTCATAGGTCCTTTTAGATATTGGACAAAGTGGGAACAGTTGCGTATAGACTAGCCCTACCGCCAGCACTAGCCGATAGTCACAACGTCTTCCACATCTCGATGTTACGCAAATATGTGTCAGATCCATCTCACGTCCTCAAATACGATACGATAGCACTCCAGAAAGACTTAAGTTACGAGGAACGACCGGTTAGCATCCTAGACAGATGGATGAAGTAGTTACGGTCTAAGAGCTTTCCTATAGTCAAAGTCCTATGGAGCAATAGTTCTGAATGCGAGGCAATGTGGGAGTTGGAGGAGGACATGCAAGGCCGGTATCCGGAGATATGTGATAAGTAAATTTCGAGGACGAAATTCTTTTTAGTAGGGGAGAATTGTAGAGTCCAAGAACTTTACTTAGCTAAAATAGATAATAGTATGATAGTATGTTTAGTATTATCATTGTTACTGTGGATTTTTGGTTCAGACCGGGAATTATTTGGACACTCATAGTAGTACTTATAGATTTTCTAAGTTTAACCTATAGTTTAAGAATATTAAGTATAACCTAAGGTTTGATTAATGTGTCTGATATTAAGGAATATATTATTATATTACAAGGTTTAGACATCAACCAATAGGATTTTAAGCACATGTTTTGAATGGTAATTAAGGATTAAGATTTTTGAGGATTAAATATAATAAGGAGTAAAGTTTGAATGTTATAGGGTCAGTCAGCAGCTTTGAGTACGTTGAGGGCTTAGTCAAGGCTGTTTACTCCATTCAAACTTAGCTAAAAATGTGTAATTTCGTGTTTAAATATTCAGCGTGTGCCGATATATCGCAGCTATAGGGGGCGATATGTCGCAGCACGTAGATACGGAAAACACGAAACGATGCACGGTCGCCTCGGGCATACTGGCCCAGGCGATATATCGCCTACAGGGGGCGATATATCGCCTCCTTCAGCATGGATTCAAACTCTTTTGAATTCATTTCCTTTCAGCCATTCAAACTCCTTCAACAGTCCAGCATCTTGTGAACGAGTCTTCAGCCTCTGCTGAACGATTATTCAAATGATTTTCACCTAAAAAGCCATTATTTTTATTCAAGTA
Source organism: Humulus lupulus (assembly GCF_963169125.1). Taxonomy (NCBI): domain Eukaryota; kingdom Viridiplantae; phylum Streptophyta; class Magnoliopsida; order Rosales; family Cannabaceae; genus Humulus; species Humulus lupulus. The sequence goes on along the minus strand of NC_084796.1, from coordinate 31,572,070 downwards.
AAATCAAGATATTTTCATTCCCAAACTCTATAAATAGGACCTAGTACCCAGCCATTATTCACCTTTTGCTCTAAGTTCAGAAGCTGCTAGTGTTAAGTGAGTGTGAGAGTGTAAACACCTGGTTTGGGAAAACTATAAGCTTAAACATCATAAGCTTATCAAACACTTTGGGAAGTGAGTTCTATAGTATTTCGGTGGAGGTTAGATTGATCTTGCAAATCTTTGAGGTAACCAAAACTCTAGTTCTTTTCTGTATTATGTTTCCTTTCTCTTAGTCTTCTACTCAATTTCCTAACCTCATTCTTATTTTGGTTAGGGAATCCAAGTTCTTAAGCACTTAAGTTGTGGTAAGCATATTTTCTTTTAATGGTTTAGTCTTCCTATTCTCTTTCATTTCATCTCTTTCCTTCTTTCAACTCACTCTTGTTCATTATGGTTTTAGGAGTGTTCCAAAAGTCCCAACTCAGTCCATTATATCCCGGTAACTTTGGTAAGGAAAATAGGCTAGAATTAATATGTTATGTGCTTATGTTATCTATATGTTTTTATGTTATTAAAAGTGTTATGATATGTATATGTGTATGTTTGTAGGCTTGGGCATATGACCCATATGACTAACAAGACCCCAAATGGGTTATGGGCATATGACCTACTTAGCTAGTAGGACCCCATTAATCCCATGGGCATATGCTTGTTTAGTCTATGGGACCCCAAGTAATAATGGCCATTATAATAAGTGTATTATGTGTTATGATATGTCTTTACGTTATTATGACATTATGTTTATGTTTATGACTATGTGTTAGATTTTCCTTGCTGGGCATTAGGCTCATTCCTTTCTGTTTATGTGCAGGAAATAAGCTTTAGAGGCGGAAAGATTCGTGACGCTTAGAGGATGTGTATCGATGGTGAATGGAGTCAAGGGGCCGAGCGTTATTCGATTCGAGGATGTAGTCATGTTTATGTTTTTATGGTTTTAAATGTATTTTCCGCATTTTCTATGTAAATCTTTTTAGTTTTTAAGTTATTTTTGTTTTAAAGACAATGGGTACCCATATCCTACTTATTTTATGAAAGTAACCTTTGTTTCCACAAGTTTCAATAAAATTATGGTATTTCCGCAAAAATGTAAGTGTTATGTATAGATTCGTTAATGGTCCAAATAGTCTAGATTAGTGGGTCGTTACAAGGTTATACTTAATATTCTTAAACTATAGGTTAAACTTAGAAAATCTATAAGTACTACTATGAGTGTCCAAATAACTCCCGGTCTGAACCAAAAATCCAAAGTAACAATGATAACACTAAACATACTATAATACTACTAAACAATTAGCTAAGTAAAGTTTTTGGACTCTACATGCATAGAAGGCCTCAACCCCTAATTTGAGATATTTATATGCAAGCGAATGCAACCTAAATCAACACATGCAACTTATATGCAACCAAATGAAACTTAATGCAATTCTTAATGCAACTTAATGAAACCTAAAGCAACCCACATGCAAGGCCAAACTACCCCAATGCAATCCCAATGCAAACCTAATGCAACTTAAAGCAACCCAATACTATCTCAAATTCAATCTGATGCAACCTAAAATAACTTTAAGTAATTATTTTGCAAATGCAACCCAAGGCAACTACCATGCAATTTCAAATGCATTTCAATGCAACGCCATGCAATATTGTAGATGTTGCATCTAAAGTTGCACATTTTTCAAAATCTGGTTGCAACAAAGGTTGAAGAGCTTGCATGAGAGGTTGAAACGTTGCAACATTGCAACATCGCAACAAAGGAACATGTCAACAATTGGTACATCTCACTTTTAACCTTAAATGTAAACCAATACAACCTCATGCAACAAAGAAACATATGGAAACAAAATACAATTTCTAAAATGCAACCCAAGTAATATGTCAAAAACAACGTAATAAATTTTTCAAAAAAGCTTTGTGAAACACATAGGAATTAAGTGTAGTCTAAAATGCAACACAACAACTAATGCAACCAAATGCAACATATAGCAACCATATGCAAAAAAAATATAAAACAGCCCCATTATTTGAAAATTATAAAACAACCTCATGCAACCAAATGCAACATATATCAACTTAAAAAACTAATTATTCAAAATTAATCATGTTAAATAACTTACCTTTGCCGACTGAGACTTAATGCCACCTAGCTTTGATGGATTTTTAATTTTCAATTGGAATTGACTTAGCTTGTTGATTTGGACATGATGAGAGCAATTTCTGGTTGAAAATAGAGCTCACATTGTGTTGTTGCTTCAGATGAAAATGGAACTATATAATTGAAAAAGAAACCCTAAGAATATATAAATAATAAATAAAGTATTTTGCAACTTAATCCAACTTACAATATTCTCATATGCAACTTACCTTTTGCTGAAACTATATTTGAATTGATTACAATTCACCAATATTCTAAACATCCATTATCAATTAAATGTAACCTGAAATATATAACAAATTGATAAATAAGTAAGAGTTGAGCATCATAAACTTCCAATTAATCAAAACAAAGAAGAAAATATAGCTATCTAACATAATGCAACCCAAAAATGCAATCATAAACTAAAACCCATAAACTTTTAAAAGAAAATTACCTCTGAAATGGAGATTCTGACATTAAAAAAGAGCAATTGACTTGTGTAGCTCATTTTTATTGAATAACAATATATAGTACCAATAATTGGAATGTAGCAACTTCTAAATTTGGATAGTAGATCTTTTTTGCAACTTTCTTCAGAGAATCTAAAATGAAAAATTGAATCATTAAAAAAAATCTAAATCATTAAGAAAAATTAAAAAAGAAGAAGAAAAACTAAAATAATATTTAATTGAAGATTACAGAATACCCATTGTTTCACATGTTGTTGGATTTGTGCAATTTCAGATTTCTTTTGCTTGCATTATTTGTTGGATTTCGTTTGCTTCAGTTGCTTCGGAATGGATGTCGTGGAGGAGATGAGTTTGTTTGCTTCAGCTACTCTGGAATGGAGGACATGGAGGAGAAGATGGCTTATTGCCTGAAATGGTGGAGCAGAGAGATCTAATTTTTTTCGTAGAAACTGAAAAGGAAGAGAAGAGGAGGATACCGTATTTTTGGAATAAAAAACTTTAAATCAGTATATTTGAATAGATTTTTTATATACCGTATTTTTGGTTATTGATTTGCTACTTAGTGTATAAACAAAAAATTCCCTTGATTTTATTATATTTATGAATAAATTCTTACCTTGTTCATTGTTGTTACTTTCCCAATTTAATGTTATTTATTGATTATTTTCCTCTTAAATAATTCTATATTCATTTAAATTAATTAAAAAAGGATGTTAATCATATAATTTTACTGTTATTTATTATAAATGTTGAATTTATTTAATGCAATCTTCATTCTCCAAAAGAGTTTGATAAATGAAAAATTAGGTTGTTCAATGGTAGTTTTAATCTTTATATTAATTGTGGTCTTTTTATTATTATTTTTACATTAATTTTAAATGATTATGATTCTTTATTGATTATTATGATTATCCTTTTCAATATATACATATTTTTTTTATTTTTCTTCTTTATAATTTTTAAGTTAATAAAGTTGTTATACCATGTGTTGTGACTTCTTCTGTCTTTTGAGTAACTAACATAAACTCATTATCTAGCCAAATAACATACAAAAATGATCTAAAAAAATTAGACAAAGCAGTTTACATGTAGTAATAATTAAATCTAGATAATCATAATAAAGTTGCCCAGAAATAATATGCAAATTTGTACTCTTTATCATATTACTTCTGAATAATAATAAAGTTACCCCTAAAAAAAATATATAAATATATATATGTATATATCAAAACACATCAACTACCACATATCACTTAAAAACTAAGGTAAATACAAGAACACCAACCTAGTGATGCTTCACAAATGAGTACAATTAAAAAAAAACCATCGTTAGTTCCAAATTGTTTGGAAATCTGCCACTGATTACAGCTGAATTATTTGATATCAGAAAATCATGTGGTTGGCCGCTGTTTATATAAAAAGTTGAAAGACAATTCAAATTAGTAAGAGTTTAAAATTGACAGTGATCAAGGCATTGGAACACATTTTGTAGCCTACTAAGAATGAGGTCATCTATTAAACAGAATCGTTTTTGTATAAGAGCACTTTTACATTTAAGCAAACAGATAAAGCTTCATCAGCTTTCTCCATTCTTTCCAAGATAAGAGTTTTAAGTGCCTGTGAAATCCACATAACCAAATTATGTGATATTAACAAAATGGAGACCTCTGTATATATTTAGCAAAAAATGGCTTACATCAAACTTCGAACATAAATTACACTGCACAGAGCTTCATTGGTTTAGTTCTTGGGATAAAATTCGATTAAGTGGACAAATATTAAAGAATACTAATCTACACATCTAATTTCACAAACATGAACCCCTTTCCCAAATAAAAAAAAAAATCGCAATCCTCAACCATGCATAAATCATCAAACACGTTTTGATAACTAAAATCGAAAGAATATATATATATATATATTTATATGATAGAGGAGTTGGATTAACCAGACCAAAGGGTGAATAAAGTTATTATATTATTTTTTTATTAAATATTATATTAGAAAATTAGTTATTAATAAATTTTCCATTTAAATTTAAATCAAAATAATCATAAATTAGTAAAAAAAATACAAAAAAGATAGAATGTCTTGCTTAATAATTAATGACCATAAATTTGAAAAAGTAGAATAAAAAATGAGAAAATAGAGAAAATTTATAGAATAGATTGTAAAAAAACTCAAAGTAACATCACTTTATTTAGACCTCTCTTTATATAAATATAGGACAATTCTTCTATAGGGGCTTTATTTTAAGCTTTACCGGTAAGCCTCTTAGTGTTTTTCGACCCGTGAACAATTTTCGGCACGACTTTTTTTTATGACCGTGTATATTGTAGCTATTTAGATCATCCTGCAAGTTTTCAGAAAATTCCGAATAGTTTACAGTACCGAAAACTAGGTTCAAACATGTTGCTTTCCACGCGCATAAAAAAAATTAGTCACGAGTGAAATAACATGTTTGAACCTAGTTTTCGGTACTGTAAACTATTCATAATTTTCTTAAAATTTGCAAGATGCTCTAAATAGCTACAATATACACGGTCATAAAAAAAATCGTGTCGAAAACTGTTCACGGGTTGTAAATACTGAAAGTCCTACCAGTAGAGCTTAAAGGGAAGCCCCTATAGGAGAATTCCCCTATAAATATATAGATAGTGCAGATTCTTTGAAGTAACTTTTGGGACTTTTTGGATCCTTAGATGCGTGGGAGGAGGCTAGATTGAGACGACTATTCTTGGAGTTTTTTGTTCTTGTCTTTATTTCTTTATGCATTTTTTTTAATGATATCATGATTATATAACTTTTTATTATGAAAAAGTTTACTTTTCTAGGGTTATGATATAGTTTACTATGAAGCTTTATTATTTTGGATGATAATTTATGATTTCTTTCTTCATATTTATATTGGTTTTAATGCTTATGTATGCTTGATTACTATTTGAAATTTCGTATTTTATAATTACCAACTTATTATTTAATTAATCAATTAATTAAATACGGAATAATTAAGTTGGTACTAAAAAAGATATTCTGTAGCTACAGAAAAGGGTTCTGTAACTACATACTAGAAAAGAAGTAAAGTGCAGAAAATAAAAATACACAAGGTTTTTATACGTGGTATCAACAATTCTTGCAGATTGCTACTAGTCCACGGGATCACATCCAGAGATAAGATTCAATAGTAAGATCTCAAAAATACAAAGTATTTTACTTATGCATAAATAAACTCCCTCTTATTATATGTCGCAATGCTTGATGTATTCCACCTTGACAAATGAACCTTGTTGAACCTTCAAGAATACGAACTCCTTTCGATCTACTTGAAGTATGCTCACTTCCTCCCGAAGCAAGACTTGAACCACCTTCTCCCAAAGGTTTGCACTTTGTTCTCCTCCTTTGTAGAACTGTTTGAAGACTCAACACAATTACAAGGACGCTGAAAAACAGAGGTAGAGTCGAACTCACTCACTTCTACAAAACAAAGACTCTCTTTTACAAATAAGAATGAAATACAAAAAGAGGTAACTAAAACCTAGCAACCAATATGAGTATTTATAGTCATTATATTCATATTGGGCAGCTAATACACGATCTAAACTGACCTAAGTCCACAAGAAAACTTTCCTAAAAGAATTCTTCAATTTGACAGGATTTCCTGATTCTGTAGCTACAGAATTGTGAGCTATATATGGTAACAATCCATCCTTTGATGTAGGAATCAAGGCTTCCCTTTTATAACCTAATCATGCAATAAAACTCAATTATATGGTTAGATATAATGAGGCAACTGGCTGGAAAAAGACAACTCAAAAAGATTTGTTTTTATAATAATAAAGCTACACTATTTTTGGCAAACTTTCCTAATATAGAAAAGTTTGTCATCAATTATACATTTATTATTTAAAACATATATCAACAATATATATTTATATACAGCTGAATATAATAAGAAAATACAAAATATTTTTGTCAAATTAAATATGCCAAAAATAGAATTAACAAACTCCTCCTTTGGCACTTTGATTGACAAAATATTTTTAAGAAAACAAACAAGGATGAATCTGCAAAACAAAGAGTTATTGTAACGACCCAAAATCAGTAATATGGCTTAAGGGCCTTGATTAGTGTGCCGGGAGGGCATAATTGGTTTATGTGTGAATTTATTAATTTAATGTGTGATTATATAATACGCATGCTTGTATGGTTATATGAATGTAAATGAGATTATGTGTTATAATTGTGAGGACCACATTATTATGTGGGTGAATCTGCGGCACGCGACTTGAGGCGATCCTAGGGAGCTAGTTAGCGGGAAAGTCACAACGGGGCTTAATACTTGACTTGGGGCAAGTCAAGGGGTATTTCAAGTATGGAATGGTTATTTAGGTTATCGGGTTAAAGAAATAAATAATTGGAGATATATTTGAGGTTAGGAAGCTTAGGTGGGAATATTGGGGAATTTTACCATTTTTCCCTCGGGGACGTTTCCAGTACCCCGAGCCTCGGGATTGACTTAATTACCTAAGGATAGACTAAGTAAAACACAGAACATAGTGGAAACACAAAGAACCGACTTTCCCTCCTCTTCCTTTTCTCTCTCAAAGAAAACCACAAGAAATTTAGAAGAATTTGGCTGGAATCCAGAGGACTGGAGCTGAGATTTAAGAGATTAGCCCAAGGGTTAGCTGAGGATTCAATCAAGAATTAAGGTAAGTCATAAGCTTTATGTATGGTGATTAAATTCTGTGTTTATGGCTTGGTTTTGAGGTGTTTATGGATTTTGACATTGAAGGACTAAATTGAAGCTTGAAACTTGGGAGTTAGCTCATAAATCTTCTAGAGAGTTGGTTCATCAGAGAAGGTAAGCTCCAATTCATGATTTAGTGTTTGAATTATGAGTTTTTATAACTGGTTTTAGTGTTCTTGAGTATGTGAGTTTCAAAAATTGAAAAGGTGTTTTGATGAGTTTTTTGCTTAGGTTTCTGCTGGCTTGTGCTTCTGAAATCATGCAGGAATGTTTGTGATAATTGTGGTATATTATTGGGATAGCTTTGGATGGTTTTGAGTGAGTTTTGAGAGTTAAAAACGGAGGTTTTTCTTGGTTCAAAGGGGTCAGGCCGCGGCATAGTTCTTGGTGAGCCACGCCCCTCTAAAGCTGATGAATGCTGAGGAAGGAGGGTGGGTCGCGGCATGGGGCTTGTAGGGCTGCGGCCCGTGTCTGGTTCTAGGTGTGGATGGGCTTCTATTTGAGGGCCATGCCACGGCATAGGATGCTTGAGCCACGACCCTTAAGGGAATTTGGGTTTTGGGGATTTTAAGCATGGGAATTTAACCTATGGTGCTCGGGATCGAATCTACTCCTGTGTTTGGTGGAATTCGATGTTCCAGAGACTAGAACCTGATCTAGAATCCCTTTTACAATTATTAATGGTATCCCTTATCTTGGTTGTGACTAGGTATAAGCTAGGGGCTCGAGAAACAGATCGTGCTCAAGAGGCATCTCATGTAACCAGTACACTTGGGAACTAGAGGTAAGAATACTGCACCCGGTTGTGGATTTATAATGGGACTAAGGGTTCCCTATTTTGTATGTTTTATAGAGGATGGTATTATGCCATGCAAATAATAAACAAACGGCCTAAGAGTGTTGGAGTTTACATTAGCGCACAGGGCGCGGCTCGGCCACTGGTAACTGAGGACAGCTTATTATGCACTGAGCTCGGTTTAAGCGGGCCAGAGTCAGTGGGGTAAACAGAGGGTGCGATCTAAGGTGTCGACCCTGATTATCATGTGATTTGATTGTTATCATTGATTGGTGTATTTGTCATGCTGAATAGCTGAGTGATGATTGGTTGAATCTTTGGTTGTATCTACTTGCTATGTGATTAATGTGGTATGTTAAGTGTATGGTCACGCTTAAAGGGTTATTCAATTGTTATCATTGTTTGTTATATAATGTTATGTTTTCTTGCTGGGCCTTGGCTCACAGGTGCTTCGTGGTGTAGGTAAAGGCAAGGGCAAGCTTGATCAACCCTGATTCGAAGAGCTCTGACAGTATAATGTACTTGATTAGCTGCTCAGCCACCACAATTGAGGGGGAGATAGGAACAGAAGAACCATAAACGTCTGCTTTGCACTTAGAGTGGCTAGTGGTTGTTTGTACTCTGGAAATTTTATAAACTGACTTTTAAACACTGTTCATTTTGGGATCCCATGTGTAAAAATGTTTAGTTATATGAAATGTATCTATGAGACCAAAATCTTTTAACCCTAGCACATTAATCGTTTTAGTGACACGTTTTTAACTAAATGACTTGATTAGCAAATCTTGCACCTTTATAAATACACAGTGTAGCGGTCTTGGCTATCCAGGGCGTTACAGTTAGAACTAAAAATGAGAGTATAAAAATACTCCCCCTGCATGAAAGCTTACTAACACATATAAAAAAACATGATAACTTTTTAAACGGAAAAAGTTCAACAAAACCACAAACAAACAACTCCCCCTGAAAATAGGGTCCAGAGTTGTAACCAAAAAATAAATACTACTCCCCCTTTTTGTCTATCAAAGGACCCAAAAACCACAAAAGACAAGAAAATTGACATTAAAGTTCAACATAAACATAAAAAACATAAACACTTATTCAACCAGCCATCCTAGCCACTTTGAAAGTAATTCATGATGTTGTCCAACTTCCTTAGAAGTTGTCCTTGACCATTCTCCATCCTACCAAAACGAGTATTGATTTCTACCAGTTCTGCAGGTGCAGAAGTTAAAGCTGTGGCAGTAGGTGAAGCATATGGTACTCCAGGAGAAGCAGAACGACCCGATTTCTTGGAAGACTTTCCTTAAGAGGGTTTTTCTGAGATTTTGAATGTCTAACCAACAGTGGGAGGCTCAATTGATTCATTGTCAAGAATCAATTCCCTTTGAGCAGATAAGATCTTATAAATCAAATTGGGAAACACAAGGTTAAGTTTGGGCTTTTTACCCTTTCTAAAAGACATAATTTGTTCCCAAATAAGATCATCCAAATCAACTTGAGCACCAGTAGTGATTTTGTATAATAGAAAGGCAAGGTCATTAGAAGCATTTACCAAATTGGATCAAGGGAACCAATTGGACAAGGCAAACCTCATAAGCACTGCATGTTGATAAGTGAGTTGAGAGATGTGCATAGCATCAGTAAGCTCGACATCCTTGTCTCCAGTGAGTTCAGAAAATACTTCATGACGATCAAACATGACATCAGATGGCTCCACCCCGATTGGAAATTGAAGAGCTTTAGCCACGTCATTTACTGTAAAGGAATACCAGTAACCACACACATACACTTTGCCAAACATGAATGAGTTTTCATCTAGGCACTCATCGGTGATGTTGGCATAGAATTCCTTCATAACTCGATCCACATAGCCAATAAAACCAATCAAAGTGTCCATCCACTGCCTTTCTTTTAACAAACTAACAACTCCAAACGGCTTATGAGCAAGCACATTATAATTCTTTTCAACAATAAAGTTTCTTGCCTCATAAAATTTCATATCTCTCTCATGATCATCATAGCAATAATAATGTGAATGAGGTTTGAAGTTTTCAAGAGAGATACCAGATGGTCTTTTCCTTTTCAGAGGAGGAGCAAACTTTGGAGGAGCCAAGGGACGTTTTCCTTTGCTTTTGTCTTGAGCAGCAGGTTTCGAAACAGCAGCAACAGGTTCTATAACAGCAGGTTCCTCTTCTGATGCAGCACTTTCAAAACCAGAATCTCCCAAAGATTGTTCTTTTCCTTGAAATTCTGCACTAGGATCAGATTCAGCCTCTGATTCTTGTTCCAAATTCTCAGTTTCTTCTTATGAATTAAATTCTGAAGAAGATGCAGAATGGGGGTGATTTTTGAAATTTTTCACCTGAGAAGAAGAACCAACTTCCTTGACTTTGGGAACACCATGGGGATGAAGCACCTCAGTTTTCTTCTGAGTGGAGGTCCGAGAACGTGTTCGAGAACTCACCATTGGCACAGCAACAATGGCTATTTCAGAGATTGTTCTTGAGGAACCACCCTTTTGAGAAGAAAATGAATTGGACAAAGATTTTTAAGATGAAAGAATTTCATCATGACCACTGAGACCAGGGGTGGTCGAGGCGATTTGAGAAGCTATCACAGATGGGGAATTCGGAGTGAATGTCTTCTTTCTCGCCTGGGTTTTTTATTTCCCAGAATGTTTTGTAGGAGCAGAAGCCTGCGTTAGAGCATCGGTTGAGTTCAAAGCCTTCAAGCTGCTAGGTTTACTTTAGAGTGTTAAACACTTGGGTTGGGGTTATAAGCTTTATCATTCTAAGTTTATTAAACACTTGGGAAGTAAGGATAATAGTGTGTATTCCGATATCGAGGTGTAGTTTGGTTATAGTGCATTCAAGGTATTCCTAATTCTAGTTCCTTTATGTATTGTTTCATTAGTTTTTATAGTTTTTCTCTTCTCAATTCCTAACTCGTTGTTTTCATTCGTGGTTAGGCATCTAAGTTCTTTGAACTTGAGGTTCTTGTCAGTAAGTACCTTCTCGGTGGTTTGGTTCATTCCTTTTCATCTCTTTCTTTTAGAATACTCACCTTTCTATTAATGGTTTTAGGAGTGTTCCAAAATCCCGTCCTTGTTCTCACATCCCGATTTTTGGTAAGGAAAATAGGATAGTATTATATGCTTATATGATTATGCTATAGTATGTTTTTATATGTTATGATTATGCTATAGTATGTTTTTATATGTTATATGTTTTGGGGCTTATAGTTTCTTAAATAGCAAACCCCAACACTCTTATGTTTTTGGGGCTTATAGTTGCTTAGCTAGCAAACCTCATTATTTTGAGGCTTATAGTTGCTTAGTTAGAAAACCCCAATAGTTACCATGCACATGGGTTAGAATTATGATATATGTTTATAGAATATGTTATATGTTTATAGCTTATGTTTATGTATATGATTCATGCTTGTAGTAAATTTTCCTTGCTGGACATTAGGCTCATTCCTTTGTTTTATATGTGCAGGAAAATAGTATGGCGGCGGGAAGATTCTTGGCAGCTTGGGATTGTGTATTGAGGGAGAATAGAATCGGTGGACTGCGCGAACAATTTGAGGATGAAGTTGTTTAAGTCTTTTAAATTATGATTTCTATGTATTTTCGCACTTGATTTTGTAACCAATTCATTTAAGATTTAAGTTATGTTTTACTTTATTTTAAAACAATGGGATCCCATATCATTATTTGAATTTTATGCTAACATTTCCTTTATAGTTTTTAATAAAGTTATGACTATTTCATATGTATGTTTTCTTAAAGATTAGTGTCTATGTATAGTAGTTATTAATGGTCCAAAGTCTAGAATAAGTTGGGTCATTACTGTAGCGCCCTACCTCCTTAGAACCGTTACTAAGTGAGTTCAAAAAACGTGCTTTTAACTCGCTAATCGAGGTTTAAAATCAAATAGTGTAATTAAGCCATAGTCAAAGAAAAGACTTGAGAAATAGTAGTTTCCATTGATAAATATAAAAAGTTTACACTTGGGATCCCAAAATACAGTTTAGAAACATTTACAACATAAAAACTGTACTAAGTCGGCTAAACGACAAAATCTAAGTTCATTTACAAGCATCTCCCAAAATCCTCTGGCCGTGGCAGCCAGGTTGCCCAAACATGTACACGCCACCTCATGCCTGCTGTACTCATGGTTGGTTGATCTTTTCCTTACCCTTACCTGCACCACAGAGCATCTGTGAGCCGAAGTCCAGCAAGAAAACCCACAAACAGATAACATATGCAACACATAATAAAGCATATAAAGAGGCCACCAATGGCTAAACACATGCGGCCTAGCCGTCCCAGGCGTTTACCAAGCCCTAGGTTCGCGGACCTCGCCGTGAGGATATCCCAGGTATCCTTCTAGGGACTCGCCCTGGCAACTCGCACTCCACGTGCTCTACGCTACTCCCGGCCCCTTGCCGTTCTCAGCCTTGCACTCAACGTGCCTGACGGCGTTCCAGGCCCCTCGGCATTCTCGGTCTACACGTTCCTGGCTCTTGCCGATCACTCACATAATATCATGCATGATATAACAACTAGTACATAATTCTAGCATAAACAAATAAAGGGCTATGCCCTACAATTCTAACATGTTGGGCTCGACCCTGCATATCAATTCCATTAAAACACATTGGGCTCAGCACTACACACAAGCTCTATGGGAACAGGGGTTTTCTTACCTGAGTTCCGAGCTTTCTAAGCATCGATGCCCCGAGCACAATCCTCTAACGTGAGCCTCACCGAAACCCTAGTCATAACACATTAACAATGTCCATCCATCAAATTCTAATCCAATAAATAACTTCGAGCCATAACCCTAACCTCCGGGTCCTTGAATTCTATCAATCCAGGTGACAAAATCCATCCGAGCCTTACCCCTTGAGTTCCCAAGCCTAAAATACCCTAAAAACCCAATCTAGCACAAAGGGTCGCGGCCCCACCCACAAGAGCCGCGGATAGCCTCGAAACAGAGGCTAGCCCCTCACTGACCCCCACACGGGCCGCGGCGTGCCCACCAGGCACCGCGGCGTGCATGAGCTTCTCGGCCTCCCATGGCTGCGGCGCACCCCTCCTAGGGCCGCGGCTCTCACCTCCGAACCCAGAATTTTCCATCTTCTTCCCTACCTTTTCTCCAAGCTAACTCATTCAAAACCTACTTAATGAACCCAGAAAAATAACACATGAATTCCAGCTCAATATAAACACTAAAACCCACCAGAAATCTGCTCCAAAATCCAACTAGAATACCCAAAAACAGATTAAGCTTAACTAGCATGCAAGCTCTAGCAAACTAGCAACAATTCTCAACATAGTCCAAATAATTAGAGCTTACCTTGCTGAACTCAATCCCAGAAGTTGATCCTCAATTCTCAAGCTTTAAACTCCTAAGTTTCCTCAGCCAATTCCTTGCTTAAGCTAGTTTCCACCAAAGCTCCCTTGAGTTTTGTCTTAGGAAGTGAAAGAGAAAGAGAGATAAGGTTTATCTTCAGCTGGGAGAAGGTGAGTCGGTTCCTAAATCTTCTAAACGATTCCCTCCCTTGTTTTTATTAACTTAAGTCTAAAGGATTACCTCAAGGCTCGGGGTACCAAAACGTCCCCGAGGGCAAAATGGTAAATTTCCCTAATATTCCCGCCTAGACATTCTATCCTCAAATATATCTCCAAATATTTATTTTCATGTCCCGATAACGCCATAACTCATCTAATACCCAAATTACCCCTCGACTTGCCCCGAGTCCGAATCTCAACCCCGTTGTGACACTCCGGCTAACCGCTCCCCAGGACTGTCTCGGATCGTGCTGTATAGACATATCACACATATACATCATTTATCTCATTTATCACACTTATGCCCCTAATATCCAGACGGGGCCCACATGCAAATTTAACTCAATTAAACATGCATCATAATCATATATACACATAAATTCACATATAAGCATTTTAAACCACTTATTGCCCTCCAGGCACACTAATCAAGGCCCTAAGCCTGATTAGCAAATTCGGGTCGTTACAATTACAACCTCAATGGTAGCCATTTTCAATGGTAGCGTATCCTCTACCTAACTCCTAATTACATAGTACCAACTTACTCAGTGATGGCTTTCACACATTGAGATAGGTAGCTCTATTCTTCCAATGGAGCTTGAACACACATTTTTTTTTAAATGGTAGCACACACATAACACTGATTGAATGACCAAAATATTTCTAGGAGGAGTGAAAATCTTTTCCTGAACTAAACTTGTATGAAAACATTGCACCAAAAAATTAGCAATAAAAATAATAATCAGCAATTCTCTTAAGTTTGAAACTTTCTACTGGAACAAAAAAAAAACAACAACATTATGTACATCAAGTCAAAGAAAAATATCAAGAACCATAAAGAACACAAAATTAAATGGTACAAACCCCTAAGGATTTCCTTAGAGAAATAAAGCGGGCCGAATCAAGAGCTTTAGTAAAAATATCTGCTATTTGTTTGCTTGTTTCAACATATTCTAAGACAAGAATTTTATTTTTACAAGTTCTCTAATAAAGTGATGACGAATGTCTATGTGCTTAGTGCGAGAATGTTGAACATGATTTTTTGAAATATTTATAGCACAAGTGTTATCACAGAAAATGGTTAAAGTTTTCAAATCAAACCCATAATCTTCCATCATTTGTTTCATCCATAACAATTGGGTAAAACAGCTACCCGCGACAATGTATTCAGCCTCTGTAGTTGACAGAGAGATACAATTTTGCTTCTTACTGTTCCATGAAACGAGATTGTTTCCAAGATAGAAACATCCACCACTAGTACTTTTTCTATCATCTACATTTCCTGCCCAATCAACATCACTAAAGCACACCAAATTAGAGTTAGTGTCTTTTGAAAACCAAATCCCAAAATCACCAGTGCTATTGACATAGCGAATGATTCTTTTCACAGCAGAAATATGAGATTCCATGGGATTTCCCTGATAACGAGCACAAACACCAACACTATAACAGATATCAGGACGACTAGCAGTAAGATAAAGTAAACTACCAATCATGCTTCAGTACAAAGTAGGATCTACCTTCACTCCTTGTTCATCTTTGGATAATTTCAAAGTTGTGCTCATAGGAGTATTAGTATGTTTGGCGTTTTCAAGCTCAAACTTCTTCACCAAGTTTTTTGCATACTTACTTTGTGAAACAAATGTGCCATCATCAGATTGTTTCACCTGAAGACCCAAAAAATAGGTGAGTTCACCTACCATGCTCATTTCAAATTCTTGTTGCATTTGTTGGACAAATATCTACACTTCAGAGTTAGAAGTAGATCCAAACACAATATCATCAACATATATTTGAGCAACAATAACATCAGATTTAATGTTTTTGATAAATAGTGTTTTATCTACATTTCCTCTTCTATAATCATGAGAGATTAAAAACTCAGTTAGACGTTCATACCAAGCACGGGAGGCTTATTTCAAACCATATAACGCCTTGTCTAACCTATATACATGATCAGGAAAATGAGGATCCTCAAATCCTTTAGGTTGCTCAACAAAAGCTTCTTCTTTCAAAAACAAAAAAGCGGATTTAACATCCATTTGGTACAATTTAAAACCAATAATACAAGCAATGGAAAGAAGTAACCTGATGGACTCAAGTCATTCTACTGGAGCAAAAGTTTCATCAAAATCAATACCCTCAACTTGAGTATAACCTTGGGCAACTAATCTTGCCTTGTTTTAAATGATGGTACCAAACTCATCACTTTTGTTTTTGAAAATCCACTTTGTTCCTATGACATTAGCACAAGTCGGTCTAGGATCCAGTGTCCATACTTTATTGCGAATGAATTGATCCAGCTCTTCTTGCATTGCCCGAATCCATGCTTCATCCATCAATGCTTCCTTCACATTTTTAGGCTCTAAAGAAGAGACAAAACACACAAATTGAATCAAATTAGCATACCTTCTTCTAGTAACCATGCTCTCATCCATGTTCCCAAGTATGAGATCGATAGGATGATTCTTCTTGACTCTAGAGGATGGTTCTCTTTGAATTGGATCAGTGATTATGTTTGGTGGTTGCTCAGTTTCTTTCTCCGTTGAAGATTCTGGAAAACCATCAGTTGTAGCTACATAATCTTGAGGTGTAGCCTCAGATGAAGATTCTGTGATTGCAGCCAAATCGTCTGCCAGTTCAGGAGACTTTTCCAACAAACCTTCAATCTGTTCTTCTGTGGAAAACTCAGAGAAATCTCTTAGATCATCAACAACAACATTAGCAGATTCCATCACAGTTTGGGTTCTCATATTATAAACACGATAACCCCTACTGTTAATAGAATATCCTATAAACACACCAACATCACTTTTTGCATCAAATTTACCAGTATGATCACGATCCCTCAAAATATAACAAGCACTGCCAAAAACATGAAAATGACTCACATTTGGTTTCTTACCTTTCCAAATCTCATAAGGAGTTTTATGAGTACCTGGTCGCAAAAAAACCCTATTGATGGTGTAGAAGCAATGCTAATTGCTTCAGCCCATATATGCTTGGTAAGTTTCTTGTTTTTTAACATTACCCTAGCCATCTTTGTCAGAGTTCGGTTCTTTCTTTCAACGACTCCATTTTGTTGAGGAGTCTTAGGAGCAGAAAATTCATGAGAAATACCTTTAGATTTACAAAAATCATCATAACTAGTATTTTCAAATTCTTTTCCATGATCACTCCTAATCTAAACAATATTTCCAATATTACAATCTTTTTCCACACACAATTTCAAACAAAGAGATTTAAAAGCATCAAATGTATCAGATTTTTCTCTCAAAAAATCTACCCATGAAAATCGAGAGAAATCATCAACACACACAAAAATGTATCTCTTACCATTCAAACTTTCAACCTGAATTGGACCCATTAGATCCATATGAAGAAGTTCAAGAACTTTGGAAGTATTCACATCATGAATACTTTTGCGAGAAATTTTCAGTTGCTTACCAAGTTGACATGGTTCGCATTTTCCCACAAATTCTGTACCTAGTTTGGGTAATCCTCGAACAATTCCTGCATTTGACAGTTTTTTCAAATTTTTGAAATGAATGCGTCCAAGCTTTTCATGCCATAAATTAGTAGAGTTATTTATGGCAGAGTGACAAGTAGCATAGGTAGTGGGAGTGTAACAATTATCATTAGATCTAAACCCTTGCAAAATAATTTCATCTTGGTCATTTGTAATGACCCAACTATTCTAGACTTTGGACCATTAATAAACTATTATACACAGACACTAATCTTAAGAAAACATACATATGAAATAACCATAACTTTATTTAAAAACTGTAAAGTAAAGGTTTAAAATACATAAAAATTCATGAGTAGGATATGGGATCCCATTGTTTGAAAATAAAATAGAACCTAACTTAAATAAATTGGATACATAATTAAGTGCAGAAATACATAGAAATCATAATTTAAAAGACTTAAACAACTTCATCCTCGAATCGTTCACGCAGTCCACCGATTTCATTCTCCCTCAATACACATTCCCAAGCTGCCAAGAACCTTCCTGCCGCCATAACTATTTTCCTGCACATATAAAACATAAAGGAATGAGCCTAATGCCCATCAAGGAAAATCTACTACAAGCATGAACATAATCATTCACATAAACTATGAACATATATCATATACTATAACACATATATCATAATTCTAACCCATGTGCATGGTAACTATTGGGGTTTGCTAACTAAGCAACTATAAGCCTCAGACTAGAATGAGGTTTGCTAGTTAAGCAACTATAAGCCCCAAAAACATAAAAATGTTGGGGTTTGCTATATAACAACTATAAGCCCAAAACATAAAAGTGTTAGGGTTTGCTATATAACAACTATAAGCCCTAAAACATGCATATATCATAACACATAAAATCATACTATAACACTTTTATATAAACATAGCACATATCACATAACAACTATCCTATTTTCCTTACCAAAATACCGGGATGATGAGAACAAGGTCGGGATTTTGGAACACTCCTAAAAACCATTAATAGAGAAAGGTGAGTATTCTAAAAGAAAAAGATGAAAAGAATAACCTAAACCATTGAGAAGATACTTACCAATAAGAACCTCAAGTTCAAAGGACTTAGATGCCTAACCAAGAATAAAGAATAGTTAGGATTAGAGTAGAAAAAAACTATAAAAACTAATGAAACAATACTGAAAGGAACTAAGAATAGGAATACCTTTAAATACTTCTATGACCGAACTACACCTCGAAACTGAAATACACTATGAACCTTACTTCCCAAGTGTTTAATAAGCTTATAATGATAAAGCTTATAACCTCAACCTAAGTGTTTAACACTCTAAAGTAAACCTAGCAGCTTGTAGGCTCTGAACTCAGCTTGATGAATGAAGAAATGGCTGGGTACTAGGTCCTATTTATAGAGTTCAAGAATGAAAAGATCTTCATTTAGCTTAAATAAAATAATGGCTTTTTAATTGAAAAACATTTGAATAATCGTTCAGCAGAGGCTGAAGACTCGGTGAAAAAGATTCTAGACTTATCAAGAGGTTAACGATTAAAATGAGCTCGGTTTCAAAATCATTCAAAATTTATGCCCTAGGGCCGATATATCGCCTACCATAGGCGATATATCGCCTGGGCTCATATGCCCGAGGCTCGTCGAGGTGGTCGTGTGAAGTTACATGTTTTTCGTATCCCCGTGTGGCGATATATCGCCCCTATAGCTGCGATATATCGGCATACACTGAAATATTATACACGTAATTACACTTTTTCAGCCTAATTTGAATTGAGTAAACAGCCTTGACTAAGTCCTTTAACGATTTCAAAGTTGCTGACAAACTCTAGGATTTTCAAATATTACCCTTAATAAACTTATTCCTCAAAAATACTTAATTTCTCATTCAACATACACATGACAAGTGTTAATATCTTATTGGGTCTATCTAAACCTTATAGTATAATAATATCATCTTCTTAATCAGTCGTATTAATCAAACCTTAGGTTATAATTAATATTCTTAAACTATAGGTTAAACTTATAAAATCTACAAGTGTTGCTACGAGTGTCCAACTAAGTCCCGGCTTGAACCAAAATCCACAGTTAAAAACATACTATAACTACTACTAGCTATTACTATTACTACTATCTAACTAGCTAAGTAAATTTCTTGGACTCTACATCATTAACAACATAGCAATGATTACTATCAAAATTAACAATGTAACCCTGATTACAAATTTGACTAACGCTAAGAAGATTAGCTTTTAGTCCTTCAACCAACATTACATTCTTAAGCCTGGGTAGACCTTCAAAACTAAGAGTTCCCATCCCTATGAAATTTCCAGCTAGACCATTACCAAAAGTAACTTCTCCACATTGCATTGGTCTAATGTTGACAAGAAAGTCTTTATCACCTGTCATGTGCCTGGAATAACCACTGTCAAAATACCACATTTGAGAAGCAGCGGTTTTAAAACAAGAGATACCAGCAAGACATTTATTTTTGACAACCCATTTTTGTTTTTGAAAAACATGTTTATTTTGAAACACTTTAAAATTTCCAAAAAATTTAGAACTAAATATGTTCTGCTAAGTAAGACATCTAGGTCGAATGTGACCTTTTACTCCACAAAAATGACAAGAGGGAATGAAACGTTTCTTTTTCCCATGAGAATTTTCAGGTTTACCTGACTGCTTCATTTCTGTAGAAACAGACCATTCAGTTGTAAAAGCAGAACCCTGCAAAGTTGAATCAGAATATCCATAAGACATATTTTTAGATTTAACAAATTTAGTATTCATTTTCGATTGAGTTTCAATAAAACCAAATCCAGCATGACTCAGTTGACCTGAATTATGAACCTCCTCAAAAATGTTAGAACCTGGATTTAGCATTTTAACATTTCTTTTCAATTTGTCAAGTTCTTTTGTCAAAAATACAATTTCAGAATTTTTTTAACACAACTCAAATTCACAACATTTATTCTTTTCTTAAAGATCTTTGATGTTGTGAGAAAATTCTTTATTCATTTTAACCAAGGAACAATTTTCAGTATAAACCTGTAACCACTTACCATACATTACCTTGTATGATTCAGCCAATGATTCCTCATTGAGTTCTGACTCGTCTGTATCCGAGTCTATTTCCTTTTTATCGACATCAATCAAGGTATTGTTTAAACACAAAATTTTTCCTCTTTCCTGAAAAGCACTTGACAAAACACTGGTTAAAGCAACTTTCTCATTATCCTCTTCACTACTTTTAGAATCATCATCACTCTAAGTAACATTAAAACCTTTTTTATTATTTTTCAATGTGTTGGCACATTCAAATTGAATATGACCATAACCTTCACATTCTCGACATTGAATACCCTTTTTATTTTTAGAAACAAAAGGTTTAGAAGAGGTGTTACCTTTTGGAGTTTTTGAAAAAATCTTTTTATTTCCAACCTTTTTCATGAACTTTTGAAAATTTCTTGTTAACAAGGCCATTTCATCATCAGGAACATCTTTTTTGGAAACTTTAAATGCAATACCATTGCTTTTTTCAATTGAAGGATTCAGCTTACCCTTTTGCTTTATTTGTTGATTTAGCTCAAATGTTCTTAGCGAACCCATAAGCTCCTCAACCTTCATTTTTCCAAAATCCTTAGCCTCCTCCATGGCTAGCAATTTCATGTCAAACCTGTCTGGAAGCACACAAACTATTTTTCGAACCAACACAGATTCGTCTAGTTTTTCTCCCAAGGAAAAAAAACTTATTAGCAATATCAGACAACTTTTCATATAACTCAGATAAAGTTTCAGTTTCCAACATTCTTAATTCATCAAATCTAGTTTGCAACATGGTAAAACGTGATCGATTCACATCAGCGGTACCTTCAAACTGAGTATGAAGGACTTCCACATCTCCTTTGCAGATTCACAAGATGATATCAATTTTATAAAGCCTTCACCAACACTATTAAAATTGCATGCAAAGCTTTATTGTAATGACCCAACTTATTCTTGACTTTGGACCATTAATAACTATTATACATAGACACTAATCTTTAGGAAAACATACATATGAAATAACCATAACTTCATTAAAACTGTAAAACAAAAGTTAAACTACATAAAATTCAGAGTAGGATATGAGATTCCATTGTTTTGAAAATAAAACATAACATAACTTAAATCTTAAATAAATTGGTTACAAAATTAAGTGCAGATATACATAGAAATCATAATTTAAAAGACTCAAACAACTTCATCCTCAAATCGTTCACGCAGTCCACCGATTCCATTCTCCCTCAATACACAATCCCAAGCTTCCAAGAATCTTCCCGCCGCCATACTATTTTCCTGCACATATAAAACAAAGGAATGAGCCTAATGCCCAGCAAGGAAATGAGCTCTGTTTCACCCAGATTTCGAGCTATGCAAAATATGACCTCGAAAGTTGGAATTCGCAAGTAAGTAGACTCATAAGGTTGGAAACATGCTCCAGGATTGCATGTCGAGCCTGCAGGACATAGACAACCTCGAGTATGGTGACCTCGAAGTATTCATGATCTCGAAAGATATCCCCAGGGAAGCATTCATCTCCAGGGATGACCTCGGGTCAGGGGTCCCGAGCTCGACGCACATACGATCTCGAAAGCCATGTGACCTCGGAAGATGTCTCCAGCTCGAAAGGTGACGGGAAACCTGGGAGGCTAAAGCCTTAGAGATACGTGATAACCACCTTGAATATCTACAAGTGTTATAAATATGAGATGTAATCCTCATTTATTATTGTAAATCCCCTAGAATCGTGGGATATTATTTGGTCAGTTATACGTCTCCTGGTCTTCAGGGGGCGTTTCCTTTTATATCTGAATATAGGCATTTAAAGCCATTTATTTTATTTATACAAAAAGAGTAACTACCCAAAATATGTGGGATAGTATTCTACAGCCTTCTCTATAAATAGAGAGGCCATGCATCATTGTAGACGACGGAAATTCTGATCCTTGAGAGAAAACTCTGGAGAATTCATTCTTGAAGAATTCCTAGAGATAATCTTGAGTTTAATAACAAAGACTCGTGGACTAGGCAGATTTAACTGCTGAACCACGTAAAAATCGTGTGTTTACATTGTTTTATTTCAATTGGCCATTATTAACTATTGTTTATGTGCTCTTCTTTCACTGTTTGACGAAAAATGGCGTCAACAATTTGGTGCTTTCATTGAGAGCCTTAAGCGTTCATCCCTGAGAAAATCATGGCCACAAACAATCAGAACACCCCTGATGACACTACCCAAGGCGTTCTGGAAAACAATCAATGGAGGACCCGGATGCTGAGGAGAGAAGTGGGTCCTCTGATTCCCGGGGACCACCGCCTCCACCAAGGGATGAGGATATGTACTACAATCCTGAGCGTTACGTTCCTATTGTAGAACTGGAAAACCGGTAGTTGAAACAGCTGTTGGCAGAGGCCAACAAACGGAATGAGGAGTTGACTAGGATAGCCGCAGAGGCGCAGGTGGCTCAGCCCCCGCCTCCGCATGAAAACCAAGTCCCTCCTCCAAGGGACGTGCATATTCCTCCCCAGAGGCCCCGTGGGCGTCCACGAAAGGATGCTGCCACAAGGAGGCCGACTCAACCTTCGGCGCCAGCAGAGCCATTTGCTCCTCCTAGGCCTCAAAGGAGTACCCGAGCTCGGGTCCCGCCTAACCCGCCTGTGGAAGTGCCTGCAGGAACTGAGAATAACCGAACCCCTGCAGAGGCTCGGACTCAGGTACCTGGTAGCGCACCGAATGCAACCAACCCATCTCGGGCAAATTCAAGACCCTGTAGGCTGCGACAAGGGTGGCAGCCACCGTCGCCTATACGGTTCCCTCCGTCACCCATAAGATATCCTTTGCCGCCCCGCAGAAACGCTCAACCTGTTCGAGATCAGGATCAAGGGCGTGCAGGGAATGGACAAGGGAAGTGGGAGACTTTCCAGGAGCGGAGAGGCGCTCCATCTGAGAAAAGTCAGACGTCTCGATCTCGCACCGCGAAGACGAGGCGACGTGGAAAGAATCCGTCTTGAAATAACCGCGCAATGAGTTTTACCAGTGAAGATTCCAGAGATACCAGGTCGGTTAGTAAGCATGACCGAGGTCGTAAGAATACTGGAAGTCGCAAGAATCGTCCCGACCTACGCAATCATCTGAATCAGAGTCGGGGGAATGGATATCAAACAAATCCGGACCTGAGGGATCGCTTGAATAGTTGTAGAGATCCCTCGCGGAGACGCGAGCCTGGAATCACGATCAATGATAGTCAATTCCAAACAGTACCTCCTACTGACCCAGTCCAAGAAAGAATTGATCAGCTCGAAAGAGCTTTTAGGCTTTTATAGAATGAACGAGGAAATGGTCGATATGAGGACTCTAATTAGGAGCTCGAGCCGTTTGCTCCCCATATTTCTGACACTCAATTTCCTCAAGGGTTTCGGATTCCTCACGTCCCTACGTTTGAAGGAAAGACCGACCCGTGTAGTCACCTGAGCACGTTCAACACTATCATGAGAGCCAGTAACGTGGGTTACGAGCTCAGGTGCATGTTGTTTCCAACATCATTGGCAGGACCTGCCAAAAGTTGGTTCGAAAAGTATAAGAGACACTCAATAACCTCATGGGAGCAGTTTTCCAAAGACTTTAAGAAGCAGTTCAGAGCAATGGTAGGGGTCAGACCAGAAGCATCCACCTTAACTAACGTCCGGAAGCAACCGGGTGAAACATTGAAGAGTTACTTAACAAGATTCAATCTGGAAGTAGCCCGAGCTCGGGATGTGGATGACAGTGGACACCTCATGGCTATCCGAGCTGGTGTATTACCGGGAAGTGCCCTTTGGGAAGACATGCAAGGGAAACCGGTAAGGTCGATAACCGAGTTTAACAGACGAGCGCAGAGGTTTGTCAATGTAGAGGAAGCGAGGTCGACGCTCAAAGCGACCTCCCAGTCCGAAACTACAATGATAAACATCAACTCTGCCTCAACCTCGGCGGACCCAGCGGCATCAAAGCCTGCCTCGGAGAACCCATCCAAGAGGAAAAAGAGCGAAGGAAGTAATCCCGAGGCTGAGGGAGGAAAGAAAAAGAAAGGAGAGAAGTATTTCTCCATGTATAAAGTGCACACCAAGCTCAACGAGTCTCGGGAAAACATATACCTGGCTAATGAAAACCAGGTCCCCTTCAGGCGTCCGGATCTAATGAGAAATCAAAAATCCAAGAGGGATTCCAGTAAGTATTGCCGGTTCAACAGAGACACCGGGCACACAACTGATGAATGTCGACAACTGAAGACTAGATCGAAGGGTTGATCTCGAGAGGTTACTTCCGGCAGTATGTCAAAAACCAGAATACTGGTCAGACGGCCGCAAGCCAGAGAGTAGCCGCGCCTCCGACGACACAAAATAATAACTCTCGATCTCGGGAAGAGGACAGCCCCCCCCCCCCCCCCGATAGATGGAGAGGACGTAATAACCATCTCGGGAGGGCCTCATCTCGCAGGAGGGGGCAGGAATGCCCAAAAGAGATATGTTAACAAGCTTAAGACAGGAGACGGGTCTCCTTATGAACCCGAACCTAGGGCACCTAAAAGCCAGAGGATTAAATCACAACCCATAACCTTCACTGAGGAGGACGCCTCCCATGTTCAGTTCCCACATCATGATCCGCTGGTTATTACTCTTCAGCTCGCCAACAAAAGAGTCCACCGAGTTCTCATAGATAATGGGAGCTCAGTCAACATCCTTTACAAAGCGACCCTCGAGAAAATGGGACTCTCCCTTCGCGACCTAAAGGCATGTGCAACTACTTTGTACGGCTTTTCAGGAGAAGGAACTGCCTGCATGGGATCCATTGAGCTCCCCGTGACCTTGGGAGACTCCAGTCTCGATGACCAAGATAATGGAGTTCGTGGTGGTAGACTTGCCATCTTCCTGCAATGTGCTGCTCGGGAGACCCGCCCTGGTCGGGCTGGGGGCAGTTTCATCAGTAAGGCATCTGGCCCTTAAGTTCCCGACCCCTAGCGGAGTCGGGACATTAAAAGGGGACCAACTGGAAGGGAGAGAGTGCTATAGCATCTCTTTGAGAAAGAAGCAAACGAGCGCTCAGGCACTCGTTATCATACAAAATAAAAATGGAACGGTCTTAGAAATCGACGAGGAAATTGATCCGAGGATTGAGGAGAAAGTTGACCTCGAACCTCTAGAGGAGCTCGAAGAAATTCAGCTCGAGGAAGCTGAACCCTTGAGAAAGGTGAAGGTTGGGAAACACCTCCCAGATGAGACAAAATAGCAATTAATTTGCTTTCTGAAGAAAAACCAGGATGTCTTCGCATGGTCGCATTCCGACATGGTGGGGATAAGCCCGAATGTAGCAAGCCATGCTCTAAACATAGACAAAAGTTTTCCCCCAAAGCAACAAAAGCAAAGGCAGCTGGACGAAGACAGGAAGAAAGCACTGAAGGAGGAGGTTGACAGGTTAAAGGCAAACCATTTCATTAGGGACGCCTTTTACCCTGACTGGGTAGCCAATCCGGTGTTGGTCCCAAAGCCCAATGGGACGTGGAGAACCTGTATTGACTACTCAGATCTCAACAAAGCTTGCCCAAAAGATTGTTTTCCGTTACCAAGGATTGACCAGCTCGTAGATGCCACAGCGGGGCATGGCCTGATGTCATTCATGGATGCCTATTCTGGATATAACCAGATTCCCATGCACGCCCCAGACCAAGAACATACGAGCTTCATCACGGATAAAGGGCTACATTGTTATAATGTCATGCCATTCGGGCTCAAGAATGCTGGAGCCACATACCAGCGGCTCGTAAATATGATGTTTTCAGAACAAATTGGGAACAACATGGAGTTTTATGTTGATGACATGCTTGTAAAGTCTCAACTCAACAAGAACTATGTTGATGACCTCAAAGAGTGCTTCGGCGTGCTCAGGAAGTATAACATGAAGCTAAATCCTCAGAAGTGCACTTTTGGGGTATCTTCAGGAAAATTTCTGGGCTTTATTGTGAACTCTCGTGGAATCGAGGCTAATCCCGACAAGATCAAGGCCCTAATTGATATGCCCTCACCTCGAAGGCATAAGGATGTCCAAATTTTGACTGTCAGGATGGCGGCCCTAAGCAGATTCATCTCGAAATCTACAGATCGTGGTCTTCCATTTTTCAACTTATTGAGAGGAGGTAAGAAGTTTGAATGGACGGAGGAATGCGAGCTGGCCTTTCAGGAGCTCAAAAAGCACCTTGCGGAACCACCCATCCTGTCAAAACCTGAAACGGGGGAAATACTGTACCTATACCTTTCAACTACCGAACACGCAATAAGCGCAGTGCTCGTCTGAGAAGAAGAGAGGGTGCAGAGACCCGTTTACTACATCAGTAAAAGATTACTGGGGGCAGAGTCAAGATATCCATTGATGGAGAAACTCGCGCTCAGTCTAATTCATTCATCTCGGAAGCTCCGCCCCTACTTTCAGGCACATCCCATCCATGTGCTGACTGATCAACCACTTAGACAAGTCCTATCTAAACTAGAAGCTTCAGGTCGACTTCTTAAATGGGCTGTTGAGCTCGGACAGTTCGAGATCACCTACCACCCGAGAACGACCATTAAAGCACAGGCATTGGCGGAATTTATAGTGGAATGTATGGGTTTAGCCGACGACGAGGTAATAACCACGGCCCACGAGCTGTGGAAACTCTACGTCGACGGCTCGTCAAATGAAAATGGAGCAGGGGCAGGGGTCATTTTGGTTACCCCCGCAGGAAGCAGATTTCATTCCGCCCTAAGATTTGACTTTAAAGCATCGAATAACGAGGCCGAATACGAGGCTTTACTCGCGGGACTTCGTATAGCTAACGAGCTCAAAGCTAAAGCTATACATTGCTACAGTGACTCCCAGCTCATGGTTAATCAAATCTTGGGAGAATATCAGGCTCGCGGCATGAGAATGGCAGCTTATTTGAAAAAGGCAAAATCCGCGTTAGAGTGTTTCAAATTCTATACAATCGAACAAGTTCCCCGCGAGCAGAACTCGAATGCAGATGCCTTAGCTCGACTCGTCACGTCCCTCGAAAACGAAGAGCTGAATGTTGTGCCCGTAGAACATCTATCAGCACCTAGCATTAACGAGCCAGAAGAGAAAGATGTGTGTATGATCAAAACAGAGCCGACCTGGATGACCCCCATAGTTGATTATCTCAAAAACGGAGTTCTTCCAAAAGATCGGAGCCAAGCTCGAAAGTTGATGTATCAACTTCCCCGTTACACAATTATGGATGGAAGGCTATATCGAAGGGGATATTCCATGCCGTTACTCAGGTGCGTAACCCCTCCCGAAGCTAAGAAAATCATTAAAGAAATCCATGAAAGGTTCTGCGGAGATCACACCGGGGGGCATAGCCTATCCAAGAAGATAATACGCCAGGGATATTTCTGGCCAACCATTAAAACGGATTCTTTCGATTATGTGAAGAAATGCGACAAATGCCAGAGATTTTCCACGATACCCCGAGCCCCACCATCCGAGCTGATCATGTTGACATCCCCATGGCCTTTCGCGGTATGGGGCATCGACCTCATCGGCTCTCTCCCAACTGGAAAAGGCGGAGTGAAATATGTTGTAGTCGCCATGGATTACTTCACAAAGTGGACAGAGGCTGAACCATTGGCAACCATAACCTCGAAGAAGATCCTTGATTTCGTTGTAAAGAGCATCGTGTGCCGATATGGAGTACCGAGGAAGATCGTATCCGACAATGGAACTCAGTTCGATTGTGACCTATTCACCAATTTTTGTGAGAAGAACGGTATAACAAAAAGTTTTTCATCAGTGGCTCACCCTCAAGCGAATGTCCAGGTCGAAGCTGTGAACAAAACTCTCAAGAGTTCTCTGAAGAAAAAGTTGGAGGAAGCAAAGGGACGGTGGCCCGAGGAATTGCCACAAGTCCTTTGGGGATACAGGACAACGGCTCGGACCTCGACAGGACATACCCCGTTCTCTCTAGCATACGGCTGCGAGGCAATGTTGCCCATAGAAGTCGAAATCCCAACGATCCGAACTCAGACTTACGACCAAAATTCAAACCATACTCAGCTCGAGGAGACCTTAGACTTGATTGAAGAAAAAAGAGAAGAGGCCCAGCTGAGAAACGCTGCCTACCAGCAACGAACTACCAGATATTTCAACAAGAGGGTTCGAGATCGAAAATTCGAAATGGGAGATCTGGTGTTAAGACGCGTTTTCTTGGCAACTCGAGATCCCGCAGCCGGGGTGCTCGGGTCGAACTGGGAAGGACCATACCAGATAGAGTCAGTCATCCGACCTGGTGTGTACAAACTTGCGAGATTGGACGGGAGCCTAGGACCGCGAACATGGAATGGCGAACACCTTAGACCTTACTATCAGTAGTATAGGAAAAGTGTTGCCTATAACCATGAGTTTCTATTTGTATTAGCTTATTTGTTTTTGAATACCATCAAATAAAAGTTCCATTTCGTTCAAATATGTTATTTCTTTTCATTTTTGCAATCTCTCTTAATTTAATAACCTATGGTCACACTCATAGGATATTAAGGGGGCATCATTGGTACATATACCATCAGCTTAAAAAATAAAATAACATATGCAAAAAATATATATATAAAGTATTTGGATATAACCAAATACGCGAGCTGAGATAGTTCGGACATAACCGAATTATCAAAAACATAAAGTATTTGGATATAACCAAATACGCGAGCCTAGATAGTTCGGACATAACCGAGTTATCAAAAACACAAAGTATTTGGATATAACCAAATACACGAGCTGAGATAGTTCGGACATAACCGAATTATCGAAAATATAAAGTATTTGAAGATAACCAAGTATACGAGCTTAGATAGTTCGGACATAACCGAACTACCAAAAACCTAAAACGTTTGGAGTTAACCAGATGTGCAAACTTAACAGGTTTGGAACAAACCAGCCAAAAAATTAATCGATGAGAAGTAAGAACCTAAACCTATTGCGAAACAAGTCGAGATCGAGGCTGGAATATCTTAAAGAAAAATAGTTTCGAACTCTTAACCTCGGAGCAAAAACTGAGGATGAGTAAAAGTGACTAAACAAAAAAGATATAACCAAATCATTTACATTACATACCATATAAGTACTTTTGGGTTCATGGTTAAAGTAATACCCGAATTTGAAAAATAACGAGGTCGGAAGTGGATAATTTGAACAAACTATGCATGAATGCATTGAGCTTCGAACCTAAATCCACGATATGTTTGTATGAATAAATAAACATAAATGATTCATCCATAAAAAATGTGCAAAATATTTCGAACCAAGAAATGTAAAGCACATGTAAGTAATATTTAAAGAAATTGTATCAGCCCCGTGGGCATAAATTAAGATAGTTACAAAAATAGGGGGACGCAGCCCCAATAAATGATTTCCCCGAGATTAGATTTAAGGAAGAGGAGTCTCCTTGGCCTTCTCAGCATCAGTAGCACCAGACCCCCCAGGATGAATAGCATGACTATCCTTCTAAGCTGCCTCTCGAGCAGCTTCACTGGCCTCAAGACGGGCATTCCACCGCTCAACATATGTGGCCTCGAGAGGGCCCAGGAAGCTGGTATCGAGGTCGGCATTATCAGCCCAAAGTTTGTACATGGCTTGGTCGACCACTTTCTCCTTCTGCTCCTTATACTCGTCCAGGAGGCGGGCCTTCTCGCTTTCCATGAAGTCGAAGGTGGCAGATTTCTCCTCTTCGAGCTTGGCATTGGCCTTCCCGAGACAAGTCTTCGCCTGCTCCAGCTCGGCATTCGATTTCTCCAGCTCCTCGAGACGGGTCTTCATTTTTTCAAGTTCGGACTTCGAATCTTTGAGCTCGTCAGCCATCTTAAGCTCAAGATCCTTCGACTTCTAGGCCAGGGACATGCTCGTTTCCACCTCGTTGGTCAGTTTATAGTTGAGCTGTGCTGAAACGACAAGGGCCTGAAACACAAAGAACAAATCAGAATTGCGAACTGAGGCACAAATATTTAAAATAGAGTTGCGAAGGCTACCACGGCGGTGAGTTCGATACTCTTATCATAAAGAGTATTGCAGTCCGAGGCCTTGTGCACGAGGTCCCAGTGGTCGGCGCCGAAGCCAGAAAAGCTCTGACCCACTCGAGAAAGGACATCCGAGCTGAGCACAGCCCCTTCTGTCCCAGCGGTGCCATCAAGCACGTACTCCTCAATATGAGTTCGGGCCGTTGGCAGCTGAACCTTGGAGGTAGAAGGTTTCTTCGGGGGCCGAACAACTGCTATTTGAGTTTCGGTCGGAGGTAGCGAGATGGGTACGGTCGAGCCAGACGCATCAACCTAGACAGTCGGTTCCTTGGTTGTGCTGGCAGTAGTCTGGGTCGTGGGGGTCGTCTCGTAGCGTCTGGGTACCTTGGATGGTCGGTCGGACCTCCGTGGTATTCTCGGACATTTGCTCTTCTGGGCGCCAGCTCCCCCATCGCTAAAGAGCACAGCGTCGAGGTTGGGATTCATGGCACCTGCGCAGTTCCAATAAGTTAGACAATGATAATAAGTTTGCAAAGAGAGGGAAACTAGGTAAAGAAAAAACCTAACTGGAACTCTCCCCCGAGCTCGAACTTGGGGACCATGAAATTCCCCCGTCTTCGGAGGAGGTGGGGGGAGTGCCTTCTCTATATGTGGGCGATAACCTCGAAAGGTCCCTATAATCGTTGGTCCCATACTGAACGGCTATCCCGTTCCACATCTCATCTGAGGTATACATGGTGTCGTATTTCCCGAGCCCACTATCAAACCTATGGACGCAGTCATCTACCCAACTCCATATGTAGAAGTGGTATCTATCCTGTGGACACGAGACTAACCTATTGGGCCTGTGTTTTAGTAAGGTCGGGGACCACATTCTCGAGGTAGGAAGGACTTTACCTTCATCTGAATCCGAGCTCGAAGCTTCATCATTAGCCTCATTCCCAGACAGCGGGCTCCTTGGGTGAACTGGAAAAGGTGGCCTCGTTTCTCTCCTCAGAGGAAGGGCGCCTGTGGGCAGGGGCACCTGCTCCCAATGTTCATATTTTACATTGGACCAGTCAAAGGTGGACTGGCCCTCCTCCAAAAGCCCGCACTTTCGGAGTTTGTTCTCGTGTAAAAGGTATAGGAGAGACCTCCTGCCACGGGGGAGTTGGAGCAGGGTCTCTCTGTGCTCATTCATTGTATCGTTAGGAGTGGGACGCTGAAAATTGGCTGAAAGACAACATATTTCTATTAAGTATGGATCTAAGAGCTAAGGTCACGAGTACAGAAATAAAGATAACAAGAATACTTACGAATCCGCCTGAACGAATAGTGTCGAGACGGGGATAGACCATCTGTCCAGAAGAAGGCCCTTTTGAAATCGGGCGGATGATTGGGAAGATCTTCAAAGACCTTCTTCTCCTTGGGATAGCTCGAGAGGTAATAAAATCCATCCCCTCCTCAAGCTCGGGAGGGGTTACTTTTCAGACAAAAGAGATACAAGATCTCTTGAGGCGAAGGTCCTATCCACCCCATCTCGTGGTACAAGGACCTCAGGGCAGACAGTACCCTGTAAGAGTTGGTGTTGAGTTGGAACGGAGCCAACCCAACAAAATCCGTGAAGTCCTTGAAAAAAGACTTCAAGGGCAACAGAGCTCCTGCCCTCATATGTTCCTGGCTCCAGGCCGCATATTTCACACTGGCGTCGCGGCCCCCAGGGGCGAAGCAGCTTCATTCATGGTTGGCCGGAGGTCGACACTACAAGGAGCCTGACAGGCTAAGGTCGTGGAAAGCCAGGATGTCACTTATCTGGCTAGTTGTGGTAACCGAGCTCCAGTAGTGCTCGGCCTCAAACATTTCTCTCCCCGGCTGCGAGGAGGAAGGTTCCCCCATTAGTGAAAATTTGAGCTCTCCGGGGTGGTATGCGACAGTAGCCTTTAAAGCAGGATCGAGAGGAATCGGCCTAGGATCTAAATTGGATTCCGGATAGATGGCCTCCCGAAGAACTCTCCTCTTCCCCTCTATGACTTCGTCTATCTGACGGCGGTAGTGAGCTCGAATGTCCTCTTGCTCGCGCACAAGCTCGTATTCTCTTGTCCGACGTTGATTCCGAGCGAACAACGATTCTGGGCTCGGAGATTTTGGCTCGTAAGGGATTGCCAGCAATGACCCCCACCGTCTTTCCAGATTCTGTGACATCTAGCGAGAAAGAAAAAATGGTGAGGGCCATGCATGCAAGAGTTCCGAGCTTGAAGTTGCGAGCTCGGGGCTTTAGGAGCGAAATAAGCTAAGTATTAAGACCCTTATTGAAGAGTCAGGGTGTGCGTTCCACGAAAAAGTAAGGAGCGTGGAAAATTTTGAAAATCCCGAAAATCAAGGGAAAGGAGAGTGGCGGTTAACCAGGAAAGGCAGGCTTGGGTTTCGTGCATTTATCAAGGCCCATTTTTTTTACCCGAAAACTTAGTATACAAGAAACGTCGCCTAAAAAATTTTCAAAACCCAGAAAATTAGAACCTCGCTCAAATATGAAAACTGGGTATAAGCCAGTGATGTAAATCTAGTACGGAAGTCTAAAAAGCATAAGAGTCTATCGGATCAAAACCTCCTATCGTATTATGCTAAGGATGTAAACTAGTATGTAAACTAACATAAACACATACACAGCAAGAACAACATGAATGAAAACTGACAAAATGGAAAACAAAGATTGCTTACTTACACAATAATGGCGATTGCAGAGAGATTGCCAATTGAAGAAGAGGTTGCAAATAAGAACTCACTGACTCGAACAGACCAGGATTTCTTTGTTTCTTTGGCCGAGAAAACATGCACAGAATAAAAACGTTATGAGGAGGTCTCTGGTTTCTTTTTTCTTTTCTTGCTTTTGGTAAACGAAGGTAAAAATGAAGACGAAGAGTAGGGTCTTGTATATATAGGTGGGAAAAAGGAATTAATCTGGAACGTTGAACAAAATCCTTGCAAAATCCAATGGTCAGGGATCAATGACAAGATAGCTCCGAAAAGGTGTCGGACGGACGATCGTGGGCGTGTTTCCAAGGTACTCAAGTACCAAAAATGAGCAATACCCAGTTGACGCGTGTCCATTTTCAAGAGTGTATGACGGTACAGTTCTCAAAGAAAGTAGTTCAAAAGTTTCCTTCTCTTAGGATTCGAACAAATACTTTTGAGGGGGCAAGATGTTACACCCAGATTTCGAGCTATGCAAAATATGACCTCGAAAGTTGGAATTCGCAAGTAAGTAGACTCATAAGGTTGGAAACATGCTCCAGGATTGCATGTCGAGCCTGCAGGACATAGACAACCTCGAGTATGGTGACCTCGAAGTATTCATGATCTCGAAAGATATCCCCAGGGAAGCATTCATCTCCAGGGATGACCTCGGGTCAGGGGTCCCGAGCTCGACGCACATACGATCTCGAAAGCCATGTGACCTCGGAAGATGTCTCCAGCTCGAAAGGTGACGGGAAACCTGGGAGGCTAAAGCCTTAGAGATACGTGATAACCACCTTGAATATCTACAAGTGTTATAAATATGAGATGTAATCCTCATTTATTATTGTAAATCCCCTAGAATCGTAGGATATTATTTGGTCAGTTATACGTCTCCTGGTCTTCAGGGGACGTTTCCTTTTATATATGAATATAGGCATTTAAAGCCATTTATTTTATTTATACAAAAAGAGTAACTACCCAAAATATGTGGGATAGTATTCTACAGCCTTCTCTATAAATAGAGAGGCCATGCATCATTGTAGACGACGAAAATTCTGATCCTTGAGAGAAAACTCTGAAGAATTCATTCTTGAAGAATTCCTAGAGATAATCTTGAGTTTAATAACAAAGACTCGTGGACTAGGCAGATTTAACTGCTGAACCACGTAAAAATCGTGTGTTTACATTGTTTTATTTCAATTGGCCATTATTAACTATTGTTTATGTGCTCTTCTTTCACTATTTGACGAAAAACAGCGTCAACAAGCTCAGTTTCAAAATTATTCAAAATTCATGCCCTAAAGCCGATATATCACCCATGCTAGGCGATATATCGCCTGGACTGATATTCCCGAGGCTCGTCGAAGTGTTTGTGCGAAGTTACGTGTTTTTCGTATCCCCGTGTGGCGATAAATCGCCCCCTAAAGCTGCGATAAATCGGCATACGTTGAAATATTATACACGTAATTACACTTTTTCAGCATAATTTGAATTGAGTAAACAGTTTTGACTGAGTTCTATAATGATTTCAAAGCTGCTGGCAGACTCTGGGATTTTCAAATATTACTCTTAATAAACTATTCCTAAAAAATACTTAATTTCTCATTAAACATGCACATGACAAATGTCATTATCTTATTGGGTCTATCTAAACCTTATAGTATAATAAATATCATCTTCATAATCAGTCATATTAATCAAACCTTAGGTTATAATTAATATTCTAAAACTATAGGTTAAACTTATAAAATCTACAAGTGTTGCTACAAGTGTCCAACTAAGTCCCGGCTCGAACCAAAATCCACAGTAATAAACATACTATAAATACTACTAGCTATTACTATTATTTCCACTATCTAAATAGCTAAGTAAAGTTCTTGGTCTCTACATTTATTATTATAACCAGACAATTTTTCATCTTCAATGGACCACTCAAGTTCAGATTTTACCTTTGAACTACCTTTATCATCTTTTCCAATTGGTGGAGTCCAACCCGAGAGTATAGATCTCCAAGCCCTCTCATCTTGTGACTTGATGAATGCTTTCATGCTGACTTTCCAGTATGGATAATTAGTATCATTCAATAGAGGTGGCCGATATGATGGAGTTTCCTTCTGCAAAGAACGACAACTCACACAAAACAAGTTAAACAGAATAATATAACCTCAAGATCTCACTAAGAGTTTAGTAACTTGCTTTGATACCAATTGAAATTATGTATTTTATAATTACCAACATATTATTTAATTAATCAATTAATTAAATGCGTAATAATTAATTTGAACTGAAATAGATATTATGTAGCTACAGACCAGGGTTCTGTAACTATGTACCAGAAAACGAGAAAAGAACTAATGTGCAAAAAATAAAAACACACAAGGTTTTTATATGTGGTATCAGCAATCCTTGCAGATTGCTACTAGTCCACGGGGCCACGACCAGAGATAAGATTCAATAGTAAGATCTCAAAAATACAAATTTTTTTACTTATGCATAATTAGACTCCCTCTTATTATATACCGCAAGCTTGATGTATTCCACCTTGACAAATGAACCTTGCTAAATCTTCAAGAATACGAACTCCCTTCGATTTGCTTGAAGTATGCTTGCTTCCTCCCGACGCAAGACTTGAACTACCTTCTCCCGAAGGTTTGCACTTTGTTCTCCTCCTTTGTAGAACTGTTTGAAGACTCAAAACAATTACAAGGACACTGAAAAACAGAGGTAGAGTCGAACTCACTCACCCCTACAAAACAAAGACTCTCTTTTACAAATAAGAATGAAATACAAAAAGAGGTAACTAAAACCTAGCAGCCAATATGAGTATTTATAGTCATTATAATCATATTGGGAAGCTAAAACACGGTCTAAACCGACCTAAGCCCACAAGGAAACTTTCCTAAAAGAATTCTTCAATTTGACAGGATTTCCTGATTCTGTAGCTACAAAACCGTGAGCTATATATGGTAACAATTCATCCTTTGATGTAGGAATCAAGACTTCCCTTTTATAACCTGATCATGCAATAAAACTCAATTATATGGTTAGATATAATGAGGTAGCCGGCTGGAAAAAGACAGCTCAAAAAGATTTGTTTTAATAATAATAAAGCCACACTATTTTTGGCAAACTTTCTTAATATAGAAAAGTTTGTCATCAATTATACCTTTATTATTTAAAACATATATCAACAATATATATTTATATACAGCCGAATATAATAAGAAAAATATTTTTATCAAATTAAATATGCCAAAAATGGAATTAACACTATTTATAATTTAGGGGTGTTCATTGGTCAAGTAACCAATCCAATCGTAAAGTCGGGTTGGGATTTGCTAATCCATAACATGTCTAATTAATCAAAACCTAGTGTTGAACCCACCCAAAATATTTGAGCAAGTTAGGTGACCCACCCAATCCACCTAACTTTTTATTTTTTGTTTTTTATTTTTACTAAAGTCTAAATTACTAATTAAAGTATTTTAATGTTTAAATTCAATACAAAATGTATTTTTGAAGATATTAAACAGTAATTAAAAGACTTGGAGATAAATTTAAAAAGAAAAAAAAAAAGAATTTTTCTTTTATAAATTAGTTTATATTTATTATAAAAAAATAATATTATAAATTAATTGAAGACATAATTCAATTTATTTATGTATTTATATATTTGAACAATTTTGTAAAGCATTAATTGAAATAAAATTTAAATACCATACAATGAAATCCAAAGTCCAATGATTATAGTCTTTGAAATCATCACCAACTAATTAATAAATATAAATTATATAGTAAAAAAAAAGCTTAATTGGGCGGGTTGGTATTGATTTCTAACCCACCTAATGTAGTAATTAGGCGGGTTAGAAAAGTGCTTAGGATTTTTGGGTTTAGGGCAAGTTGCAAAAAAAAAAAAAAAAATTGGTTAGAAAAGTGCCCTGATTTGTATGCTTTATGTTTTCAATTCAAGATCTCGGAAGTGAGAATTGAATATGCTATAGTTAGATAATCATAGGATCTTATACGATGAAAAGAGATATATAACTTGTGTAGCTTAAGAGTTTATATGCTGAATGCATTTTAACATGTTAGAATTATCACTGGAATGTAGGTACTTCACATGTTAGATTAAATTCTTGCATGTAACACCCTTATTTTCTCATAAAAATAGTATAACGAACCATCATTGAAACATAAAAACATAAATGTTGCTTTTTAATGAAAATAAAATAATTCGAACGGGATCCCAATTTTGAAAAGTAAAAACATAACAGATGTCTTCAAAATAATAACAAAACCCAACAATATTTTAGTTCTCCAGCAGCTATATGACCTACAACTGTACAGGTCCAACCCGCCACCTGCTATCTATCTCATTACTTGTTTTGATTTGCACACATAAACTATAAGGAGTGAGTATCCAAGCCTAGTAAGAAAAATACAAACATATCAAAACATACAAAACATTTCCTTAAATACCACAACTATTCATTTATTCACAAAAATACCATATATAAGTCAAAAGTCTACGAAAAACTTTACTATAATAATACTTTCATGTGAATAAATCGATACTATATATGACCATGCATATCTAAATCCATACATGGTTACAATTACCCTCTTGTACCTGAAACATTAGTGTCGCAAAACTTACTTATAGTCATAATATATAACTACTTAATTTTTCTTACCTTGATTGTGGAGAAAATATGACAATAATTGTGCTACATACCTTTAAGATCTTTTAGAACCATACACCCAAATATTCCCTTAATCATAAAATCACAACACTAGAATTAGGGTCTAGATAATGTAACTTAGATTGAACACTAAGACTTAACAAAACATACCTTAACCTTTCAAAATTGCAACCCTAGTCGAACACTATGAGTAACCCGAGCCTTGTAGAAAGTTGGTACTTGAAACATGAAAACTTGAGAAATGGAACTAGGGTTCGAAAAATACAATGGAGTTTATAAGTTTTTTGGGTTTCAGCTCTTGTGTAATTTGGAAAAATGGAGATATGCGCTAGGGTTTTGAAAACAATATAGTGTTGAGATCTTGAGGTTTTCGGCCTAGAGTGGAAACAAGGGTATGGTGAGATTTAATCAGAGTTTGAGAGGTAAATGTTTCCTTGTAGGCTATTTCGAAATTGTGTGAGAAAATGAAGAGCACAAAGGGCCTATTTATAGGGTTGGAATTCTAACTTCCCTCCTAATTCTACTCCAACCCTACATTATCTTATATTTCAACCATATTTCAACCATCAAACTACCTAGGAGATAATCTCTCAACCGCTAACCATATTTCTCTTTCTCTCTCTCTCTTCCACTCCATCTCTCTCTCTCCCTATCTCTCACATTTTTTCCCTTCTCTCTCAAACCATTTTCAAATATGACCAAAATGTCTTTACTTTTTCAACTAATGAATTAAATAAATATATATTAAAATATAAAATAAATTAAAATGATTTTAAAATAAAAAATAATTAAAATATTAAAAATTAAAACTGAATTATAATTTTCTGCCATGATCTTACCCAACATTAACATCAAAACTCCAAAATTAATTTTCTGCCATGATCTTACCCAACATTAACATCAAAAGTTCAAAATTAATTTATGTATAGAAATACAAACAAAAATGAAAAATTAAAATTAAAACTTTTAATTTTCCCTCTTTCTTCTTCTTCTTCTTTTGTTCTTGACCGTGAGCCCTCATCTCCTTGCTTCGTTGTTAAATATTAATCAAAGCTTGCTCTTGAGTTCATCATTCAAACCCAGATTTCAGCAACAATACAACTTCTATAAAAAAAAATTCAAACTTGCGAGCCATTAGAACAATCTTACCCATAATTGGGGGAACAAAATCTCATATGCATATACAATAAACAATCCAAAGTCAAGTAGAAAAAAATTACAAATCTGAAATCAATAAAAGCACATAAATTTGAAACACATCTAAGAAATAAGAAAATTTTCAAAGAAATTGTGTACCAAGCCATTGTCATAGCAACAACCCAGCAATGACAACTTCGGCCCCCAATTAGTGACAGAGCAACTCCAATTTCATTATTCCGATTTCGAAAGCTCTCATAAACCTTCTTCCCACAACCTCCAAGAGCCAAAGCTACCATAGCCTTTGTAGTAGTGTTTCCCGCACTCGCAGTCACTCCTATCACTTAACCACTAAATCTACTCCTTGCGTAAGTTCCCATCCTCATTAACGAAACTATGGAATCGCCATTGGTTCTCACAAAACCCTTGTCCCAGTACTCAGAAATCGGTTCCCGATCACCCCAATACATCCTTTTTAGGATAAATCCAAGTTAATGAAGTCGTGGGCGTCAAGATCTGAAAAACCCAAAAAAAATTGAAGTGTGAGAATAGGTCAACTTACGAAATTCTTTTGCAAATTTATGAACAAGATCTGAAAAGGTAATGGGCAGAGGTTGTCTTTGAAATGGGCTCATGGGCTTCGGGTTGGAACTCTTTGCTCGACGGTGTGAGGGACGCAGATCCACGAACGCAGATCTCGACAGTATGAGGGACGAAGAAAGTTGTTGCCGAGCTTCCTCTGTCCTCTCGACGGCCAAGCTGTTGACAAGCCACTGCCTTTCCAACCTCGTTCAACCCCCAGATTTGAGAAGAAAAGAGAGAGAATGAGTGGAGGTGAAAATGAGAGAGATAGAGAGATGCAATTTTTTTTGGGTAAGGGTGAGGAAGATCGGGAGAGGGAAGAGAAGAGAGAGGAGAGAGAAAGAGAAAAAGGAAATTAAATAAATGTTTTTTTCATTTTCTTATTTTATATTTTAAAATTTAATAAATTTATTAATTAAAAAATTTGAGAGTATTTTGGTCATATTTAAAAATAATTTGATCAAATTGAGCATAGAGTATTCAATTGATCTGTTTTGTAAAACATAAGATCTGTTTTATCATTTAATAAAACATAGGGGTCGATCGAGTATTCGGGCAAAACACAAGGGCCAAATTAGTATTTTACCAAAAAAAAAAAAAAAGAACAAATAATATATGAATAGTAGTTAATTCAAAAACTCAGGTTTTACATTAAATCTTGGGAAAGGATAGTGATAACTCTATGATATAGAGTTATTTATTCTACTATTAAATTTGATTTTGTAAGAAATGAGTGATGAATTGAGTATTTAGTTGTTGAATTTTTAGTTAATTTCATCTTTGTGTCTTGTGAAGTCTAATTTTAGAATTGAATGTTCTAACTATTTTGGAATTAAATAATTAATTTACTTTTATTTTCTGTGTAAAATGATTTCAAGCTAGCAATGCAACCAGATGGAATTAAAAGATGACAAGAAGAAGTTGGGAAAAGTTGAAATATGCAGAATTGCTAAACTTCGTGCTGCAGCATCCTGGAGTTGGAATTGATGACATGGAAAATTAAGCCAGCTGTGTGACACCACTTTAGACTTGTGTAGGTGGCGTGGACCAGAGAATGCCAGCTAGTTGTTAATTGGACTTAAATGTGTGGTCCAAAGTGATGGGCTAAAGAAGGAAATAATTAATTGGGCTTCTAATTTTGGTAAAAGTTATACACTAGAGAAAGCAACAAGAGGTACCAGCCGTAAGAAGTAAGAGTTGCCATTGTTAGAGTCATTAGAAAGCAGAAAGTGCTGAAGAAAAGAAGGAAGAAGAGGTACAAGAGGTCAAAGAAGGGAAAGAGAAGGACAAAGAGGAGAAATCACGCATCATCAATTCAAAATTTTGTTCTTATTCTTATCCCTCTCTCTAAATCTTGTATTTTCTATTTTTGAATAGCTATTTTAGTAACACATGGATTACATGTTTGAATTTGGGTTTGTGTTTTGCTAAACTAGCTATGAGTTAAACGCTTGAGACTTGGATTACTAATGAACCCCAAATCATAGTTATGAAATTTTAATGCATTATTAAATGAAATCTCTTTGTCATCCAAGTGTGTTTAATGGGATGGTGCAAGATACTAGCCTTTGTTAGGATGTATTTAGAAAATAATATAGGGATATATAATTTTCCTTGCATGACTCATGAGAATTGATGCTTATAATTGTGTTTTAAAATCTGAATTGGGGTAGGAATATGTTTAATTAGGTGGAGGAACTTTTATCATACAATTTGGAGAAATCCTATGAATAAATTGGGAATTTTTGTTACTCTGGGAGGGTTTGTTAAAATTGATGTTGTAGCATTTCGTCCAGTATATTGATTTAGGGGAATTTAGTAATTCAAGTCCAATTTTTATTGTTGAATCTACCTTGCTGTTATTCCCCGCTCATTGGTGATTATTCTAAGTATTTTTAAGTTTCTTTTATATAGTTTTAACATTCAAAAACCATCCCAATTAATTTTATTTTTAAGTTGTTAAGTACTTATTTGCACAATCTAATACTATCTCAATCACTGTGGAGACGATACTCATTTGTCATTGTATTACTTTTTTTGTGATTGTGTACACTTGCGCAATAAATATAATTTTCACAACAGATAGAAAGTATAGTAGATAACTCGCTATCAATATAAGAAGAATAAATTATAAGATTAGATTAGGGATACTAAAGTTGATTTGTCTATGAAGTCAAAAGCCTTGGGTTTTATTTAATTGAGATTCTCATATTTGTCTTGCTACGTATTCACTTATGTTTTTTTTTTAAATTGATGTAAATTAATTTGTTTTCATAAATTGTCCATCATTTGATTTTCTATAATCAAATAGAATAAAAATTAAGGATATTGGTAATTAATATACAATCTTTGTTTTACTTCACTTAATCACTTGATTGCGATTGCATATACTAGAGTACATAATTTTCACAACATATTTTACTAACTCTTAGGTCAATAAATTAATTTATTAACTATGAATTATTCCATTAAAAATTCATAATAACACTCTCAAAATATAATTTTATTTTATAAGAAGTTGTAACTCATAGAGTCGTCAATTGATTTAGTCATTGCATGAGTTGTGACTCTCCACTTGTTGTTCAAAACTAGAGTTAAGTCTAAAATCTATTAACCTTTCTAATTACATTTTTATCAGGCAGTGTCATTGTTGAGTCTAGTTTTTGTCATGTTTAGGTGATATTTTAGGTAGTCTTTTATCTCATTTTTCTTTCATTTAGTGCGGGTTTATGCTGTTGTTTGTTTGTTTTTGTTGTTTTTGTGAATAACAGGAATATTTGAGTATTTGGAGGAAAATGTTCAAAAAAGAGAAGAAATATCCAAGTTTTGATAATATTTTTGAGAAAGGATGGATCTCAACATGATTTGGATGCGTTGGTGATTTTTCGGGCTTAAAATTTAAAGAATTGAGAAATGTCTTAAGGGTCGTGGCATGAACAATGTAGAGTCGCAGCTAGCCCTTGAAACAGAACCTATATTTTGGAGGAGAAACTTGAGCCGCAGCATGGCTAAGGAGAGCCGCGGCATAGAAGGGCAACAACCCAGAAATTAGAGACACGGGCCGCGACATGGTACATATAGAGCCGCGGCCCGTCTCTTCAAAAACTGAAAAAAAAAAAATTAGGTTTTATAAGGAAGAAAGAAAGGAAAAAAAGGATATACGGATTTTTTTTTGGAGAGTCTTGGAAGGCTTGGAGAATTCAAAAACTGCATGTTTTTCATCTATTTTCTTATGTTATTTTTAAATGTTTTTGTGATTAGAATTATGATTATGAATTAATTTTCTGTTTAGGATTTTTAATTGAATCACTTGAATCCCTATTATGAATTAATGCAATTTCAATTTTCTTCTTCAATCTCTTTCAATTCCGTATAGCATGTTCTTATTGATTGATTATTGATTGGCCATCTATAGTCATTATCTATATGTTTTTTAATCAAAATCTGAGAAGTGCGATTTGAATTTTCTTTGGTTATATTGGACATAATTCTAATTTGGAACGAGAGTATCCATATTAATTGTGTAACTATTTATTGAGTTGTTGAGATTAATGATATCTTTGTGATTCAATTTACCATAGAAATATAGGAAATTGTCACTTAGGTTGAGTTTATAATTCATAATATGATTATAAGCTGCTTTTGTCAACTCGTTAATTGAAATAGGCAGAAAGAAGAAGAATTTAGTATTTTGTATTAGGGAATGATAGGGAGGATAGTTGATGAGATTAAATATCCTAATTATTCTTTCATTGTTTAAATCCAAGGTTTTGCTATTATTTGTTATTTTATTTAATTTTTAATTATTGTTCCTGCATATTATATTTTATTTTGCTTTGTCTATAAGAATCGAAATTCTAATTGACCAAATAGAAAAAAAAAAAAAAAAGATTAATTGACTGGTAATTGAGGATTCAGTCCTTGAGGACGATACTTGGTTTTACCAAGATTATTACTAAATTGTGATACGTGCACTTGCGTAGCATATAAAATCCGCACAAGTTTTTGGCGCCGTTGCCGGGGACTGAAAACTATCAATATCAGTCTAATTGATTTTATTTCTAACTTGGTTATTTTTGTCTTGTTTCTAATTTGTTTCAGCTGCGTTTCTTTGTAAATTTCA
This sequence comes from Humulus lupulus, assembly GCF_963169125.1. NCBI lineage: Eukaryota > Viridiplantae > Streptophyta > Magnoliopsida > Rosales > Cannabaceae > Humulus > Humulus lupulus. The sequence continues at coordinate 31,528,464 of NC_084796.1, read as the reverse complement.
GGTGGTTTTGTTATATGCGTAACAGAAGAAGGGTGGGTAGTCTTGTTCCTGTAAATCCTGAAATTGAGAAGACGTGCAAACAAAACAGAAGAAACAAGAAGTTGGCTCATTAGACAGTAGAGATGGCACAAAATGAAAGGAATAATGAGGTTCAAGAAGTTCTGCAACATCCGGTTCAGAATCCTGCTGCCAGAATTCTGAGAGACTATGTATTGCCCACTATAACGGGAGTACAGAACTGTATAAGACCACTGCGGTGGAGGCCAATAATTTTGAGATTAAGCCGGCGATTTTGCAAATGGTGCAGTCCACTGTTCAATTTGGGGGTTTGCCTTCTGAAGACCTGCATATGCACTTGGCGAATTTCCTGGAGTTGTGTGACATTTTCAAGTACAATGGGGTCAGCGATGATGCTATAAGGTTGAGACTCTTCCCATTTTCTCTGTGGGAAAGAGCTAAGAGATGGCTTAATTCGCTCCAGGAAAACTCTATCAATACTTGGCAAGACCTTGCTCAGAAATTTTTGGCTAAGTTTTTCCCTCCTTCGAAGGCTGCTAAATTAAGGGGAGAAATTAATAATTTCTATCAGATGGATGGAGCGTCATTATATGATGCTTGGGAGCGCTTCAAGGAGTTATTGAGGAAATGCCCCGACCACGGTATAGAAAAGGGGATGCTGGTTCACAATTTTTATAATGGACTGTGTGGTACAACGAGAACGATTATCGATGCTGCAGCTGGTGGGGCATTCATGAGTAAGAGTGCCAATGAAGCATATGAGCTGCTAGAGGACATGGCCACAAATAATCATCAGTGGTCTGAGGAGAGATCATCGAGGGTCAGAAAGGTAGCTGGGGTGCATGAGCTGGACGCAATCACTGCTCTAACAGCACAAGTAGCGTCTTTGACAAAACAATTACAGCAAAGCACTGTATCTGCTAATGCGGTTCAGATGGCAGCTAGGTGTGAAATTTTTGGTGGTCTTCACTCTATTTATCAGTGTCCTGCCAGTAGTAATAATAACATTCCTATGGATCAAGCTCAGGTTCAAGCTATGGGAAATTTTCAGAGGCCATTCAATAATCCATTCGCCGATACGTACAATCCTGGGTGGCGAAATCATCCTAATTTTTTTTGGAGGAACAATCAGGGCCAGCAACCTTAGTTTCAGGGTCAGTTTCAGCATAATATACCTCAGCCACCAATGCATCAAGCCTCTTCATCACAACAGCCTAGGCCTCAACAATTAATGAATCAAGCTCCACCCGATAGGCCTAATGAATTGCAAGTTGCACTATTGACCCTCACCAACACTCAAACTCAATTCATGACAAAGACTAGATCTTCTATCAGAAATCTGGAAACACAAGTAAGGCAGTTGGCTAATATGCTTAATAATAGACCGCAGGGAAATTTTCCTATTAATACTGAAGTCAATCCTAAGGAGCAAGTTCAGGCAATTACTCTGAGGAGTGGGAAGCAAATTGAGCAGCCTAGGTCTCCACAGTCAGTGGTCCAGAATGGAGAGATGGGTGAACAGTCTGATCCAGCAGAACAAAGAGTTACTGAAGACCACCAGAGTTCAGAAAAGTGTCTGCCAATTGTTGATGACCAGCCAGTTCGAGTTCCATATCCTCAGAGGCTTAGAAAAACTACACTGGATAAACCGTTTTCTAAGTTTTTAGAGGTGTTTAAAAAGCTGCATATAAATATTCCTTTTGTTGAGGCCTTAGAGCAGATGCCCAGCTATGTGAAATTCATGAAGGAGATTCTGTCCAAGAAAAGGAAGATGGAGGAGTATGAGACGGTGGTACTCACTGAAGAGTGTAGTGCAATATTACAAAGAAAGTTTCCCCAAAAGTTGAGAGATCTGGGGAGCTTTACCATACCTTGCACCATTGGAAAATTTGAATGTAAACACGCTTTATGTGATCTGGGGGCGAGTATTAATCTGATGCCCTTATCTGTGTTCAGAAGACTTGGTTTGGGTGAGGCAAAACCAACAACCGTCACTCTACAACTAGCAGTTCGATCGGTGAAACATCCACGGGGTATTATTGAAGATGTTCTTGTAAAGGTGGATAAGTTTATATTTCCTGCTGACTTTATCGTTCTGGACATGGAGGAGGATATGGATGTGCCTATTATTCTCGGTAGACCATTTCTAGCCACAGGTCAAGCTCTCATTGATGTTCAAAAGGGAGAGCTTAAGCTTAGAGTTCAAGGAGATGAGGTGGTATTTAATATCTTCAAGGCCATGAAGTATCCGGTGGCTAGTGACAGTTGCTATAGTGTGGATGTGATAGAGAATGCAGTCTCTAAAAGAAGGGTGAATAGTGATGCCTTAGAGGCAGTGTTAATAGGTGATGAGGTAGACGATGATGATGCTGAGATGAGAGAATATGTAAACTGGATCAATTCTTACCAACCATACTGGAAGAAGTTTAAAGAATTAGCAGAAGGGCTTGATAGACCACTAACATCCATTCAGCAGCCCCCGCAGTTGGAATTGAAGGCTCTTCCAGATCATTTGAGATATGCATACTTGGGAGAGAATGAGAATTTACCTGTAATTGTTTCAGCTGACCTTTCAAAAATAGAATTGGAAAAATTGTTGAGGGTTTTACGGGATCATAAATTGGCCATTGGGTGGACATTGGCGGATATTAGAGGAATAAGTCCCTCAACAGTAATGCATAAAATTTTATTGGAGGAGAATAGCAAGCCATCTATAGAGGCTCGAAGAAGACTCAATCCAGCCATGAAGGAAGTTGTACTTGAGCAGATTCTTAAATGGTTGGACGTCGAAGTGATCTACCCAATTTCTGATAGCGCATGGGTGAGCCAAGTACAAGTGGTACCTAAAAAGGGTCGTATGACTGTGGTAAAAAATGAAAACAATGAACTCATTCCAACGAGAACAGTGACGGGGTGGCGAATTTGTATTGATTACCGCAAGCTCAACAAGGCAACAAGGAAGGATCATTTTCCTTTGCCTTTCCTTGATCAAATTCTTGACAGATTACCAGGCCACAGCTACTACTGTTTCTTGGATCAAGAGAAAACAACATTTACATGTCCCTATGGCACATTTGCTTTCAAGAGAATGCTATTTGGATTATGTAATGCTCCAGTAACATTTCAACGATGCATGATGGCTATATTTTCAGATATGGTAGAAAGGTGTATTGAGATATTCATGGATGATTTCTCTGTTTTTGGCTCGTCGTTTGACCTCTGTTTGGGTAACTTGGAAAACGTGTTGAATCATTCTGGAAAGGCAAATATGGTGTTGAATTGGGAGAAATGCCATTTTATGGTAAAAGAGGGAATTGTTCTGGGACACAAAATTTCTAGAGATGGTATTGAGGTGGATAAGGCAAAGATTGCAACAATTGAAAAATTACCACCTCTGGTGTCAGTAAAAGGAGTAAGAAGTTTCCTTGGCCATGCGGGATTTTATCGACGATTCATCAAAGATTTTTTCAAAGTATCTAAGCCTCTCTCTTCACTGTTAATGAATGGTGTGGTTTTTGATTTCAATGAAGAGTGCCTTCATGCATTTAAGGTACTAAAGGAGAAACTCATATCTGCGCCTATAGTTATGGCTCCCAACTGGGACTTACCATTTGAATTGATGTGTGACGCTAGTGACTATGTGTAATGATCCACTACTCTACACTTTAGGACCATTAATGAAACTATACATACAAACCTTAATAAGACTTACATTTGCGAAAATACCATAAATTTATTGGAAACTTGTAGAAACAAAAGTTACTTTCATAAAATAAGTAGGATATGGGTACCCATTGTCTTTAAAACAAAACATAACTTAAAGTAAAAAGGAGTTACATAGAAAGTGCGGAAAATACATGTAAAACCATAAAAAGTAAAACAAGACTACATCCTCGAGAAATCGAACTCTCGACTCCTTGCCTCCATTCACCATCGATACACATTCTCTAAGCGTCCACGAATCTTACCGCCTCTAAAGCTATTTTCCTGCACATAAAACAAAAAGGAATGAGCCTAATGCCCAGCAAGGAAAATCTAACACATAGTCATAAACATAAAATTTCATAATAAACATAAAGTCATATCATAACACTTATTACATACACATATTATAATGGCCATTATTACTTGGGGTCCCATAGACTAAACAAGTCATATGCCCATGAGATTAGTGGGATCCTACTAGCTAAGTAGGTCATATGCCCATAATCTTTTTGGGGTCTTGTTAGTCATATGGGTCATATGCCCAAGCCTACAAACATACACATTTCATAACATATTTATAACATATTTCATAACATATCACATAAGATAACACAAGCATAAAACATATAGATTCTATCATATTTTCCTTACCAAAGTTACCGGGATATGTGGACAGTGTTGGGACTTTGGAACACTCCTAATAACCATTATGAGAAAGAGTGAGTCTAATGAAGAAAAAGAGATGAAAAGGAATGGGAAGACTAAACCATTGAAAAACATGCTTACCAAAACTTATGTGCTCAAGAACTTAGATCTCCTAACTAAAATAAGAATGAGGTTAGGAGACTGAGTAAAAGGCTATGAGAAAGAAAATAACATAAAACAAATGAACTAGAGTTTTGGTTTACCTCAAAAACTTGTAAGACCAATCTACACCACAACCGAAATACTATAGAACCTTACTTCCCAAAGTGTTTGATAAGCTTATGATGTTTAAGCTTATGATTTCCCCAAAACCCAGGTGTTTATACTCTCACACTCACTTAGCACTTGCAGCCTCTGAACTTAGAGCAAAAGGTGAATAATGGTTGGGTACTAGGTCCTATTTATAGAGTTTAGGAATGAAAGGATCTTGATTTTACATGAATAAAAATAATAGCTTTTTAGGTGAAAATAATTTGAATAATCGTTCAGCAGAGGCTGAAGACTCGTTCAAAAAGATGTTGGACTTATCAAGAGGTTGGGTGGCTGAATGGAAAAGAATTCAAAAACTTTTGAAAATACACTGAAGGAGGCGATATATCGCCCCCTGTAGTCGATATATCGCCTGGGCCAGTATGCCCGAGGCTGTCGTGCATCGTCTCGTGTTTTTCGTATCTACGTGCTGCGATATATCGCCCCTTATAGTTGCGATATATCGGCACACGCTGATTAATTAAACACAAAATTACACATTTTTAGCTAAGTTTGAATGGAGTAAACTACCTTGACTAAGCCCTCAACGTATTCAAAGCTGCTGAATGACCCTGTTGCATTCAAACTTTACTCCTTATTAAATTTAATCCTCAAAATACTTAATCCTTAATTACCCATTCATAACATGTGCTTAAAATCCTATTGGTCCTCATCTAAACCTTATAGTATAATAAATATTATTCTTAATATCAGTCATATAATCAAACCTTAGGTTAACATTAATATTCTTAAACTATAGGTTAAACTTAGAAAATCTATAAGTACTACTATGAGTGTCCAAATAATTCCCGGTCTGAACTAAAAATCCACAGTTACAAAGATAATACTATACATACTATAATACTACTAAATAATTAGCTAAGTAATGTTCTTGGACTCTACACTATGCATTGGGAGCAGTTTTGGGGCAGCATATTGATAAGGTATTTCGCTCAATTTATTATGCTAGTAGAACTCTTAATGATGCACAGTTGAATTACGCCACAACAGGAAAAGAGTTGTAAGCCATAGTCTTTGCTTGTGACAAGTTCAGACCCTCTCTGATTGGTAATAAGGTGATTGTGTATACTGATCACTCTGCTATCAAGTACTTGATGCCTAAGAAGGACGCAAAGCCTCGCTTAATTAGATGGGTTTTATTGCTACAAGAGTTTGATATGGAGATTCGCGATAAAAAGGGTACTAAAAACCTTGTAGCAGATCACTTGTCTAGATTAGAAACAGAAGAGTGTCAGAATGAGAAAGCTGTGCAGATCAATGATTTCTTTCCAGATGAACAGTTGTTTGGAGTAAATAAAAATTATGTTGTGCCTTGGTTTGCAGATATTGTGAATTTCCTTGTTGCAAAGGTTGTACCTCCTGAGATGACAAGGCAGCAGTTGAAGAAATTTTACTCTGAGGTGAAGCATTACTACTGGGAGGAACCTGTTCTATATAAGCATTGTGCTGATCAAATTATTCGGCGTTGTGTACCTGAGGATGAAACGCATTCTATTCTTGCCCACTGCCACAACTTTGAATGTGGTGGACATTTTGGAGCCACAAAAACAGCAGCAAAGGTATTGCAGAGTGGTTTTTATTGGCCAACTTTATTTAAAGATTCTAACATTTTTGTGAAGGCCTGTGATCGGTGTCAGCGCACAGGAAATATCTCTAGGAGAAATGAGATGCCTCTCAATGTGATTTTGGAAGTCGAGCTGTTTGATGTTTGGGGCATTGACTTCATGGGTCTGTTTCCACCGTCGTACAATAATGAGTACATTCTGTTAGCCGTTGACTATGTATCCAAATGGGTGGAAGCTGCTGCGACAAAGGCCAATGATAGTAAAACGGTGTTAAACTTTCTCCATAAACACATTTTCACTCATTTTGGTACACCCCAAGCTCTCGTTAGTGATGAAGGGAGTCATTTTGTTAACAAACAACTTGATACACTTTTAGCTCACTACGGCGTATACCACCACATTGCATTGCCATATCATCCCCAATCAAATGGTCAAGCGGAAATTTCAAATAGGGAAGTGAAAAGTATCCTTGAAAAGACTGTGGATAGTTCAAGAAAAAATTGGTCAAAGAAGTTGGATGATGCACTATGGGCCTACAGCGTTTAAAACACCGATAGGTATGTCCCCATATCGCTTAGTTTTTGGGAAAGCTTGCCATCTTCCAGTAGAGCTAGAGCACAGGGCATACTAGGCAATGAAGAAGTTAAATTTGGATTGGACTGCTGCTAGTGAAAATAGAATTTTGCAATTGAATGAACTTGATGAATTTCGTAACGAGGCATACGAAAATGCAAAAATCTATAAGGAATGTACAAAAGCTTGGCACGACAAGAATCTAATCAGAAGAGAATTTCAACTTGGACAGCAAGTACTCCTTTATAATTCACGGTTGAGGCTATTTCTGGGCAAACTAAAATCCAGATGGTCGGGTCCTTTTACTGTTGTGAAGGTGTTTCCATATGGCTCGGTGGAGGTGCAAGGCAAAAATGGAGAGCCTTTCAAGGTGAATGGGCAGCGGTTGAAGCTATATCTAGGTGGTATGTTTGATCAAGCGAAGTCGATTCTTCTTTTGAAGCCTCTTTGAAGAGGAGTTCAACGTCCGGCTAAATGACGTTAACGACAGCGCTCGTGGGAGTCACCCTACTTATTAGTATTATTTATATTACTTTTTCACTTGTAAATTATGGATATTTGGTTTATTTTTGGACTTTTGGAATCGTGAGAAACATGAAAAATAAAAAAAAAATTAAAAGAAAAAATGAAAAATCCTTAAGGGTCGCGACATAGTTATATTGGGCTGCGGCATCGCTCGTTCCAGAGGCCCAAGATTTTTGAAAGAATGAGGCGGGCTGCGGCATGGAAATGAAGAGCCGCGACATTGGCATTCAGTTTTCCCATAATATAGAGGCGGGCCGCGGCATGGATAAACTAATGCCGCGACATTATTCCCCAGTATTTTTTAGGCGGGCCGCAGCATTGAATGGCTAGAGCCACAGCCCGTGTGCGCAGTCAGGGGTAAAAAGCCCTAATTTTATCCCCTTCCTCATTCATTTTCACATTTTCATTTTTACCATCACTCAAAGCCTCCTTTCTCTCTCAATTTTCACAACCCCTTTCCCCATTGTGAGAATTTCATTTGCCAAGGAGACAAAAAGAAGAAGGATTGTTACATGCAAGTAAGTGTCTCATGTCCTTTCTAGTGATTTCTCATTGGAAGATAGAGTATATTCTGTCATTTTGGATTATTTTGTGTTTTTTTTTCTGTGAAAGTTTAGGGGGTTTTTTTTTCTGATGTAAGTGGTTGGGTTGCTTGTTTATTGTAACTTGGTAATTTTTGGGGAGTGAAAAACAAGGAGAGATTCTACTCAATTTTTCTTGAACCATTTGGGGAGTTTAGTATGTTATTGTATTGAAAAAAAATGGGTCCTAAGCGAAATCCTCCTACAGATGCTTCTTCAAAGAAAGCTTCTTCATCCCAAGCTCAACAAACACCACCTCCTCCTGCTAATTATGATACTCAGTTATTTGTCAATAAGCAGGCGGCTGATATGTTTTAAAAAATTCATGAGAAATATGTGGTTAGGGAGCGGTGATTTGAGTTTCAAGATGAACCGTTTGAAAATAATCCCTCCTATGATCTCATTCGGGCTGAGATAGTGAGACGCGATTGGGGTTTTTTCTGCAACTCTACCCGTGTTGGAATGGCCAATTACTCCCAAATGTTTGAGTTCTACGCCAATTTCCCATACCTTGATGCAGAAAATCAAAACTTTATTCGGGGTAAAAAGGTGCCTATTGAAATTTATTCATTTAACTCATTGCTGCACCTCCCTACAGTGTCTGCGCTTGAAGACGAGCATTGGCAGTTGGCCCACTTTAGCGAGCCTGATTATGATGCAGTGGCTGAAGTTTTGAGTATGGAAGGGGCTCGTTTTAATTATCATCATGGCAAGCCAAAAGACATGAACCGGTGACAACTTAATCCAATTGCTAAGGCTTGGGTTTATTTTGTTAGTTCCCGCCTGTTGCCGACCTCTCACGTCTCCACTATTGATAGAGAGTGTTGTTTATTGGTATATGCTATTATGACAAAGATGATGATTGTTGTGGGCTGAGTCATTCGTTATAGCATTCGCAACATTAGTAGATTCAATACTATCGCTGGTGTTGCTCATGGTACTTTTATCTCGACCCTGTGTGCTGCTTATGATGTATCGATTTTTTCTAGTGATCTAGTTCGGAAGCCCACGGGGCCAATAAATCAGACTTTTTTTGCTGCATTTCCTTCGGCCTCTCTTACCCCACCGTCACCTGGGCAGCATTATAAGCGTCGACGGGCTGACAAAGCAGCTGACGCTGACCATGTGGAGGAGGAGGGAGAAGATGACGCGGGCCCTAGTAACCTACCTTCAAATTTGGCACTTGGTGGGCCTATTGATGAGCACACTCAGCGCACGCATGATTGATTGGATTATCTCATTCACCAAAATCAATATTTAATCCAGTCACATGATGCACAAAATCAGCATTACAATGACTACTTGGTACAGCAGAATGAGTACGGGCAGGTTCATATAGAAGAGTTGAATGCCTTAGTCACTAGGTGGACTATGAGTTCTGCTGATGAAAATTACTTCACTCCTTCGCCCCAGTTCAATCCATACAACCCGCCACCACCACCACCTCCACCATCCTGATGTGGCGTGCTTTATGAGGTAAGTCTTCTTCCTTAGGCTTCATGTCACATTGGGGACAATGTGAAATTTAAATTTGGGGGAAGGGCTTATCATTTATTTTTTATTTTTTTTGTTATTTTTTATTTTTGTTCTTTTAGTTTTATTTTTACTGTTGAACAGTTAAGCCGATAAAATTTTGTTTTTAATATCATTTGTCATCATCTGTGAAATAGTAATTGCGTGAATAACCGTGTGCTTGGTTGATTACTCTTGGGATTAATTTTAATGCTTTTTGGAAATTTGAATATATTGTGTAAATTTGGACAATTAGCATATGTTATATATGATTTACTTGGTTATGAGGAATGAATGGTGGATTATGATAGAACTTGCATTACTTGTCTTTTGAGACAAAATCCTTGATGACATGTGTTTTGGAATATGATTTAGGCAATCTTTTGGAATGTTTGGGCCTTTCAAGCTTACCCTTATCATTATTGTCCCTAGTTTTCTCATTTGTGCCTTAACTTGTTTTATTGATTGTTTAACCACTTCATTAAGCCAAAAATGTACCAATTATTATTTTTCCTTGTCCTGTGAATTATGCCATAAGCTTAGAAATAAGTTTAGGGGAATGAATTGTAATTGGGTAGAAAGAAAAAAAATATATATATAAAAAAAAAAGAGAGAGAGAGAGAGAGAGAAAAGTATTGGTGTGAGTGGATGAACGATGTAAGTTTTCGATTGAGACAAGTGTAAAATGTAAAAGTACTTGCAATATCACCATATGTCAATTTCAATTTTCTTTTTCAGAAAGGAAAAAAAAGTGATGAATAAAATAAAGTGATGCTGGTGCATTGATTATGAGTTCTTAATCGATGGAAAGTGGGTGAATTAGGGGCTGGTAATTAAATGCAATGTGGGGTGTTTGATTGATTTTTTTTTTAGGTGCTTATGGTATAATGAAGCCTAAAGGTCTTTTTATCTACCTTTACCTAAGCCAAAATGTATGAACCTTTAAAGTCCTGTTGATTCCAAAACATGTGTTGTTGACATTAGTGGAGAAAGGCAAGTGTGCAAGCATATTGAATATTGGTTAGTGGAGTGTTGAAAGAGTAAGACATGTATGATGTATTCTAATTGCACATTTTGTTATTTGCAAATCATATTCTAATTTCCAATTGAGGAATTTTGGTTAATTGTGAGAGTGATTAAACTGAAATTCTGGTTGTAAAATGAAGTTGATATTTTGCGAATGATGACAATGTGTTGTGGATAAAATGGAGGCTTAACTATTTGTGTGTCGTGTTATGTTTTAAGTCTAAAGTCAATCTTTACTCGAGGGCGAGTAAATGTTAAGTTTAGGGGAGTTTGTTGAGTCTAGTTTTTGTCATGTTTAGGTGGTATTTTAGGTAGTCATTTATCTCATTTTTCTTTCATTTAGTGCGGGTTTATGCTATTATTTGTTTGTTTTTGTAGTTTTTGTGAATAACAGGAAGATTTGAGTACTTGGAGGAAAATGTTCAAAAAAGAGAAGAAATATCCAAGTTTTGATAATATTTTTGAGAAAGGATGGATCTCATCATGATTTGGATGCGTTGGTGATTTTTCAGGCTTAAAATTTAAAGAATTGAGAAATGTCTTAAGGGCCGCGCATGAGCAATGTAGAGTCGCGGCTAGCCCTTGAAACAGAACCTATGTTTTGGAGGAGAAACTTGAGCCGCGACATGGCTAAGGAGAGCCGCAGCATAGAAGGGCAACAACCCAGAAATTAGAGACACAGGTCACGGCATGGCTGAGGAGCGCCGCGGCCTTGAAAGGCGGATCCTTGAAGATTTAAATATAACTATTGTAGATTTCAGCATCTATGACGTGGCTCCCACCATGGGGCCCTAAAAAGTTAAATCAGAAACAAAAATCACACTAGTACCATAACAATGAATCCAGAGGAAGGGGAGATTAACATGTTGGGAATATATGAATTTACACTTTCTAAATCAACAATTAATAATGGGAATAGTTCAATAATAGAAACCCTAGATACTAATTAAGAATCTTATTCAAAGTATGAATGAAAATCTTGATAATCAAATAAACACGTTCATAGTATGAATGTCAATCTTGAAAATAAGAAACTAAGAGGTTAAATGATGATAGGATGAACTTAGAAACATTTAATCATCAATACCAACATGAAAACACAATAGAGTAACACAAAACAAAGTTAGGGTTAGAAAGATACAACTTTTTGTTTAGAGCAACTTGAATCTTCAAACTTAGGGGAACTTCTAAGGCTTATACACAATAAGAATATTGTTGTCCAAAATCTCTATTCCAAGTCTTCCCTAATTGCTTGAAGCTTCAACCAAGCGAAATGAGAATTGGGATTGAACATGCCTTAAAACTCATGCAAGTCAAGCAAAGCTTGATGAGTTTCTTGGAGAAAACTTTGGTCTTTGAGAGCTAGAGAGAGAGAGAGTTGAAAAGTGTGATCAATGTTTTACAACTCTAATAACTCATATTTATAGCGTAGGCATCGTCATTTAAGTCTAACTAATAGGATTAGAGCATTTAAACACATTATTTGGTGCTAATTCACGTAACTGTACGGTCCTGTACAGACCGCCGAAGTGATGTGTCACTTGCTAGGTGGTGATACATCACTTGCTAGGTGATTCATTGCCACAAAATAGACGATACATTGCCTGCAAGGGTTTTTCTCCTAGGCTCTTTTAGGCGATGCGCTGCTTCTCATAGGTGATGCAACGCAGATGCCTCTGCCATATCACTTCAATCATGACCCCAAAAAGTCTCCAATTGTAATGACCCAACTATTTCTAAGACCTTGGACCATTAGATCTACTATACATAACTACTATTTTGGGAAAGATACATAAGAAATAATATAACTAACTTTATTAAATCTTGAAATATTGTATCAAATACATAATAATAGAAAATATTGCATGGGTACCCATTGTTTAAAAGAAAAACATAAACTTTAATTCAACTGTTTAAAAAACTAAATGTGGAAAAACATGATCTAATAGACTAAATATAAATAACTTCATCCTCGATCGACACGCAGTCCACTAAGTCCGTTCATCCTCAACACACATGCCAAGCTTCCAAGAATCCTTCCGCCTCCGTATCTAGTTTCCTGCATCACACTAAAAAAATAAAGGAATGAGCCTAATGCCCAGCAAGAAAAACCTAACACATAACTCATATACATAAAATTCATAACGTAGCATATAATAAAACATATCATAAACATATGTCACACATACTATAATGGCCATTATTACTTGGGGTCCCATAACTAAACAAGTCATATGCCCATTAGATTTGTGGGGCTTGCTAGCTAAGCAAGTCATATGCCCATAAATTTATTGGGGCTAGTTAGTGTACAGGTCATATGCCCAAGTCTACAAACATACACAATATAACATTTCATAACACAACATAACATAAGATAACATACCACATATCATATAACATATAAAATCCTATCCTATTTTCCTTACCAATATATTGGGATGATGATAACAAAGTCGAGGTTTTGGAACACTCCTAAAAACCATAATATAGAGGTGAGTAGACTAAAGAAAAGAGATGGAAAGAATAAACTACACCATCGAAACGATACTTACCAACGATAACCTTAAGTTCGAAGAACTTAGATGCCCAACCAAGAATAGAAAAGATTGAGTTAGGATTTGAGTAGAGAAGAACTATAAGAATCAATACAGAAAGGAACTAGAATTAGGAATACCTTGAATGCTTTTATGACCGAACTATACCTCGAAACCGAAATACACTATAACCTTACTTCCCAAGTGTTTATTAAGCTTATAATGATTAAGCTTATAACCCCAGTCCAAGTGTTTATCACTCTATAGTCTCACTAGCACATGGAAGGCTCTGATCAATGCTTGAAGAATGAATGAAAAGGCTTGGTGCTAGGTCCTATTTATAGAGTTCTAGGAATCAAAATCTTCTTTTTGGCTTTGAATAAAAATAATAAATTTAATTGAAAATATTTGAATATCCTTCAACCAAAGGCTTAGGCATTGGCCAAATTTTTTAGAGAGATTTAAGGATTCAAATCTTGATTTTTAAAATAATAAAAACAAATAGAATCCTAACTTCTAACTCCCTAAATCTCATAACTCTAAACTCCCCTGCAGTAAAATCAACATATCTGGAGCTATAGAACTCTTATTTTGACTCTCTTTATACTGGTAGACAGCTAATTAAATTATCTACAACTTTCTCGAAATACTATTTTTCGAAATTCATAATATAACTAGGCCAAAAATAGGTCGGAAGTTACAGTACCTTAAAGTTACGAAAAATCTATTTACAACCTAATCCACAAATAAATAAAATTATGACAAATATCATGCTCCTATCAGATTTTGGTGAATACTAAGTCTTATATTTCTCTTATTTTATCATTAAAATAATAATTCCTTAATAATCATACATATGACAAGTGTTATATTCCTATTGGCTCTATCTAAACCTTAGGAATAACCATGCTCATGACAAGTGTCATATTCTTATTAGTTCTATCTAAACCTTAGGTTATAATAATTATCATATTAATAACCAACAATATTAATCAAACCTTATGTTATAATTAATATTCTTAAACTATAGGTTAAACTTATAAAATCCATAACTATTGCTAGGAGTTTCCAACTAAGTCCCGGTTAAGCTACTACTACTACTACTGCTACTGCTACTGCTACTGCTGCTGCTACTGCTGTTGCTACTGCTACTGCTACTGCTATTACTATCTAACTAGCTAAGTAAATTCTGGGACTCTACACCAATGCCTCCAAACTTTTAGGGAATGTTTGGATATCTCATTGTATCACTTTAGACCCATAAAAGTCTATTTTGGATGCCTTTTACACAATCTCATATTTTCACTTCAACTTAAGTGAAAATCATTAAGTGTTTTGCACCTCAACGTGTAAACATCTTAACCATTATATTTAACTAATCTCAACATAACATCCATGCCTAACTCATTGCCTTGATGGGGGAAATTATGAAGTGTCTCCAAGCACTGTTATGATTGGGTAAATACAAAAGATAAGTGTTAAAATACAAGCAAGGTATAAACACTTAGTAAATTTCACATAGTGAAGATGTGAAATTTGAGCTTCATTTGTAGGCACTTTTAAAATGAAATTTAGGGTCCAAAGTGATGCATGAAAGTATATAAGGGTTCCCAAAAATTTTGGTAACATTTAGAGGATTTTTAGGACCTTTGGAAGTGTCCAAAAATAGAGAGGGTGACGATACGTCGCAGCCCAAGTGGTGTAGCATCGCCTGATGCTTAGGGTTTCAGGAAACCCTAACAAGCAATGCTTCGCCTACTGCAATATGTAAAAGTTACGTGAAATGTATGACGTGTTTTACAAGTCTAATCTATTGGTTAGACCTAATGGTGGTGCCTACTCTATATAAGGGTCAAAATAGTGTTTGGAAGACTTGATCACTCTCTCCAATATCTCTCTACCCTCTCTCTCTCTCTCTCTCTAGCTCCAAGAATCTCTAGTTTTTCTCCAAGAACTCTCAAAGAAAATGCTTGACTTTGAGAGTATAAGCCTTGTTAAATCTTTTAAATCTCATTTCCTCTTAGAGAAGGCCTCAAGCATCCATGGTGGCTAGGAAATAGAGTATTAGGACAGCATTTTACAACATGTATAAGCCTTGGTGTTGTGTTTTCTTCTTTGGTCAAACGATTTTCTCAAGGTGGTGGTTTTGTCTCGGGCTTTTGAAGCTTCATCAAAGTTGAACAAGACCACTGATCTACTTGGGTTTGCAAGTTCTTTCTCAATCTCTATTTAGTCTCTGTCAATCTAATTTTTGTGTAGATTCTAACTTTTGAGGTGGTGTTATCTCACTCTCCCCCAACATTGTAATACTCTAAAATCTGAGATAGCATATCATGGAAGAATCTAACTCTCTTTCGGCATTGAAATTCATGACTCAAGACTTTGTTAGATTGGATAGGTTTAATGGGACTAACTTTGTTCGTTGGCAAGACAAGATTAGATTCTTGCTCACCACTTTGAAAGTTTTCTATGTCTTGGATAAAGACCTAAAAGCCTTGGAAGAGCCCAAGGAAGATGATACTCAAGAAGTTGTCAAAATAAGGAAGAATTTGAAGAAGATGAATTGATATCCAAGGGTCACGTCCTCAATGCCCTCTCGGATAGGCTCTATGATCTCTACACCAACACCAAGACCGCCAAGGAGATTTGGGAGGCCTTGGAAAAGAAGTACAAAGTGGAAGAAGAAGGTACTAAGAAATTCTTCATTACTCAATATATGGAATTAAAATTTCATGATGATAAACCCCTTCTCCCTCAGATTCATGAGTTGCAAATTATTGTGAATAAATTTTCTACACTTAAGATTGTATTGCCGGAACAATTCCTTGTTGGTGCCATTATAGCCAAGTTACCTCCTTCTTGGAGAGGCTATAGAAATAAAATTCTCCATAGAAATGAAGAGATTTCTTTGGAGGAAATTCTAAAACACTTGAGAATTGAGGAGGAATCTTGCTCTAGAGATATGAATGAAGAGAATCCCAATGGAGAGACTTCTAAGGCCAATGTGGTGGCTAACCCTCCTAATAAGGACAAAGGAATTGGTAAGAAAAAGGGTAAAGGTCAAAACCCTTGGGGCCCAAGAAGAATGAGGGACAATTCAAAAGTTCCAAGGGACCTTGCTTTGTGTGTGGATAGAATGGCCACCTTGCTAGAGATTGTAGGTTCAAGAGGAGCCAAAACAATGAGGCAAGAGTCAATTCAACCCAAGAAGAGCTAGTGGCAATACTAAGCAAAGTTAATGCCATTCATAGAAAGGTGAGTGGGTGTTGGTATGATACTTGTGCCACCATTCATGTTACATATGATAGAATTCTTTTCAAGACCTTTGAATCTTCAAAGGAAAGGCACGAGATACAAATGGGCAATGAGAAAATGTCCAAGGTTGAAGGAAAGGGAACTGTTGATTTGTTCTTCACATCCAGAAAGAAGGTTCTACTCACCAATGCTTGTATGTACCGGAAATGAGTAGAAACCTTGTGAGTGGAAATTTACTTGGCAAACCAGGAATCAAGGTTGTGATAGATTCTGGCAAGCTCATTTGATCTAAAGACAATGTTTTTTGTGGGAAAGGGATATTCTTGTGATGGCATGTTCAAACTTTGTACATCTATTGATCATGTGAACAATAAAGTTTCTTCTTCTTGTTGTTATATGCTTGACTCAAATTCTATTAGTTTGTGGCATATTAGACTTCCACATATAGGATTTAGCACACTTAAAAGGGTTGTCAAATGTGGATTAATTAATTGTGATAATGTTGAGCATGAAAAATGTGAATTATGTGTTAAATATAATATGGTAAAGTAACATTTTCCTAGTGTTGAAAGAAACTCTAAGTTATTAGATTTGATACATAGTGATTTATGTGAACTTAATGGAATGTTGACTAGAGGAGAAAGTAGATATTTTATTACTTTCATTGATGATTACTCTAGGTTCACATATTTGCTTAAAAATAAAGATGAAGCATTTGATGTATTTAATGTTTATAAAGTGGAAGTTGAAAATCAACTTGAAAGGGAAATTAAAGTGCTTAGAAGTGATAGGGGTGATGAATATTTTCAAATGAATTTAACTTGTTTTGTGAAGAACATGGAATAATTCATGAATGTACAACCCCTTATACTCCACAACAAAATGGTATAGCGGAAAGAAAAAATAGAACATTTATTGAGATGATTAATGCTATGCTATTACACTCTAAATTGAATTTAATTTGGGGGGTGAAGCCTTGTTATCCACTTGTCATATTTTGAATCGTATTCCCATGAAGAAAAATAGTATATCTCCATATAAGTTATGTAAAGGAAAGAAACCAACATTGGTTATCTTAAAGTGTGGGGGTGTCTTGCTTATTGCAAGAGCATCGATCCTAAAAGGACAAACTTGGGTCCAAGGGCTATAAGATGTGCATTTGTGGGTTATGCCCAAAATAGCAAAGCTTATAGATTATTAGTCTTGGAGTCTAATGTAATAATTAAATCTAGAGAGGTTGAGTTCTTTGATAACATGTCATGCGATGACAACAAGTTAGAACCAACTCAAACTAGAGAGCCTCAAGAGGAGACTCCTAGAATAGTTGGTGAGCAACCTCAATTACCTAGAAGGAGCCAAAGGCTCAAAGAGTTGGGATCAAGCGAGAAGTGTTCTCCAATAGAGACATTATACCTTGTTGAATGTGATAATGAAGAACTTACTTGGAAACATCCAATAGTACTTCAAATAGAAGATGATCCCAAAACTTTCAAAGAAGCAATGTCCTCAAGAGACCCCGTGTAATGACCCACTACTCTAGACTTTTGGACCATTAACGAAACTATACATACAAATTCTTAATAAAACTTACATTTGCGAAAATACGATAACTTTATTAGAAACTTGTAGAAATAAGAGTTACTTTCATAAAATATCAAGTAGGATATGGGATCCCATTGTTTGAAAAACAAAACATAACATGATTTATAATAAAAAGGGATTACATAATAAGTGCGGAAAATACATATAAAGACCATAAAAACAAGACTACATCCTCGAAAATCAAACTCTCGACTCCTTGAATCCATTCACCACCGATACACATTCCCCAAGCATCCACGAATCTTACCGCCACTATAGCTATTTTCCTGCACATATAAACAAAAATGAATGAGCCTAATGCCCAGCAAGGAAAAATCTAACACATAGTTCATATACATAAATTTCATAAGAAACATAAAAACTTAACATAACACTTATATCATGCACATACTATAATGGCCATTATCACTTGGGGTCCCATAGACTAAACAAGTCATATGCCCATGAGATTAGTGGGGTCCTACTAGCTATCCTATTTTCCTTACCAAAGTTACTGGGATGTGAGGACGGAGTTGGGACTTTTGGAACGCTCCTAAAACCATATATAACAGGGTGAGTAGATTTGAAGAAAAAGAAATGAAAGGAATGGAAGGACTAAACCTTTGAGAAACATACTTACCAAAACCTTTTTGCTCAAGAACTTAGATTTCCTAACCCAAATAAAAATTAAGGTTAGAGGCTGAGTAGAAGACTATGAGAACTTGAAAGAAAAGTACAGAATTGAACTAGAGTTTTGGGTTACCTTGAAGACTTGTAAGACCAATCTACACCTCAAACCGAAATACTATAAAACCTTACTTCCCCAAGTGTTTGATAAGCTTATGATTTCCCACCCAAGTGTTTAACTCTCACACTCACCTAGCAACTTGCAGCCTCTGAACTTAGAGAAAGGTGAATAATGGTTGGGTACTAGGTCCTATTTATAGAGTTTAGGAATGAAAGGATCTTAATTTCACTTGAATAAAAATAATGGCTTTTTAGGTGAAAATAATTTGAATAATCGTTCAGCAGAGGCTGAAGACTCGTTCAAAAAGGTGCTGGACTTATCAAGAGGTTGAATGGCTGAATGGAAAATGATTTCAAAATGTTTCAAAATAAGCTGAAGGAGGCGATATATCGCCCCCTGTAGGCGATATATCGCCTGGGCCAGTATGCCCGAGGCAGTCGTGCATCGTCTCGTGTTTTTCGTATCTACGTGCTGTGATATATCGCCCCCTATAGCTGCGATATATCGGCACATGCTGATTATTTAAACACAAAATTACACAATTTTAGCTAAGTTTGAATGGAGTAAACAGCCTTGACTAAGCCCTTAAACGTATTCAAAGCTGCTAACTGACCTTAGAGCATTCAAACTTTACCCTTATTAAATTTAATCCTCAAAATACTTAATCCTTAATCACCCATTCATAACATGTGCTTAAAATCCTATTGGTCCTTATCTAAACCTTATAGTATAATAAATATTATCCTTAATATCAGTCATATTAATCAAACCTTAGGTTAACATTAAGATTCTTAAACTATAGGGTAAACTTAGAAAATCTATAGGTACTACTATGAGTGTCCAAATAATTCCCAGTCTGAACCAAAAATCCACAGTTATAAAGATAATACTATAAATACTATAATACTACAATCTAACTAGCTAAGTAAAGTTCTTGGACTCTACACCCCGCCTTTTGGAAGGAGGCAATTAATGATGAAATAGATTCAATTATATCAAACCACAATTGTGAATTGATTAACCTTCCAAAAAGGTCCAAACCAATTGGGTACAAATGGGTATTTAGAAATAAATATCATACCGATGGCACCATACAAACCTTCAAGGCTAAGCTAGTAGCCAAAGGATTCAAACAAAGAGAGGGAATAGATTACTTTGACACATATGCACCAGTAGCAAGAAATACTTCTATAAGATTGTTGTTTGCCTTATCCTCTTTATATAACATTTATGTTCACCAAATGGACGTCAAAACAGCATTCCTAAACAGGGATCTCGAGGAGGAGGTCTATATGGAATAACCAAAAGGTTTTATTCTTCAAGGAAATGAACATAAAGTGTGTAGACTTGTCAAATCATTATATAGTTTGAAACAAGCTCCAAAAATGGCAAGAGAAGTTTGATAAAGTCATTGTTTCTAATGGATTTGGACACAACAATGTGGACAAGTGCTCATACTATAAGACTTATGAAGATTTTTTCATACTTGTGTCTATATGTAGAGGTTTCTATCTTCTAACTTTAAAATGAAAGACCTTGGAAATGTGGATACCATTCTAGGTATCAAAATTAGAAGAAATAGTGGGGGTTTTGTGTTGAGTCAAACCCACTATCTTGAGAAAGTGCTCGACAAATTCAGTCATGTCAAAATCAAAGAGGCACATACACCTTTTGATTCAAACATGAAGTTTGAAAAGAATGAAGGAAGAATGGTAGCTCAATTGGAATATGCAAGTACAATAGGAAGCCTAATGTATGTCGCTCATTGCACAAGAGCAGATATTGCATATGCAGTTAGTAAACTTAGTAGGGATACTAGCAATCCAAGTATCAAGCATTGGAAAGCTATTGAGAGAATTCTTGGTTATCTTAAGGGTACCAAAGAGTATAGTCTTCACTATACAAATTTTACAAAGATACTTGAAGGATATTCCAATGCTAATTGGATATAGGGAGTTGGAGATAATCTCTCAACCACCGATTGGGTGTTTACTCTTGGAGGATATGCAACCTCATGGGGCTCCAAGAAGCAAACTTGTATATCACACCCAACCATGGAAGCATAGTTTATAGCTGTAGCAGAAACCGGCAAAGAGGCCGAGTGGCTTAGGAATCTCATGATGGATATTCCTTTAACCACGGATATGGTATCAACAATTTCAATACATTGTGATAGCCAATCTGCACTTGCTAGAGCATATAATAGTGTGTATAATGGGAAGTCTAGACACATTAGTCTAAGACATGAATATGTGAGACAATTGATTCAAGGTGGAATCATATTGATCTCATATGTTAAGACAAGTGAGAACTTAGCAGATTTATTTACAAAACCTCTTGTGATAAGGTTAGTATGTTCTACTTCAAAAGGGATGGGATTGAAACTCCTAGAAGAATAGATTCACAAATGATGGAAACCCAACTCTCAACTTGTACCAATCAAGGGAAAGAGTTCAATGGGTAAGAACAAGTCATTGATAATTGAATAGTTTCAACACTAAAATTTATGATGAGTTCCATCCGAGATGGTTAGTGTTGGTTGCTACCGGGTTAGGGCTAAGCCTAGGGTTTTTAATGAAGTTCACTTGAGTGTAACAAGCATCTATAAAGGTAGCAAAGTTGTTGTAAGAACTTCAACTATGTGAACTTAGAGGTGGTGCCGCCTCTCATGGGAGTTGGAGTTTCTCCCCTGAAAGTTCATGAAAAGATGAGCACATGGCCATGATAGTGCTAAGTTAGAAAGTGGGAAAAACAAAAGATGTGGTAGAGGTGTGTGAGGTATCACTGGTTTTATCATTTGTAATACTTTGTCCAAGCTTTAAGAAACTAATGATTTCGATAAGACTTTGTGGTATTTTCACTAAGGTAAAGTTAAAATCGAAAGGCACTTTATTTTATGCACCAAAATTGCTTTAAGCTAGAGAATGAGACTTGTATTTAACCAAGTGGGGGATTGTCATGATTGGTTAAATAAAAATAAGTGTTAAAATACAAGCAAGGTATAAACACTTAGTAAATTTTACATAGTGAAGATGTGAAATTTGAGCTTCAATTGAAGGCACTTTTAAAATGCAATTTTGGGTCCA
This sequence comes from Humulus lupulus, assembly GCF_963169125.1. Lineage (NCBI taxonomy): Eukaryota > Viridiplantae > Streptophyta > Magnoliopsida > Rosales > Cannabaceae > Humulus > Humulus lupulus. The sequence goes on along the minus strand of NC_084796.1, from coordinate 31,506,780 downwards.
AAGTGATGCATGAAAGTATATAAGGGTTCCCAAAACGTTTGGTAGCATTTAGAGAATTTGTAGGACCTTTGGAAGTGTCCAAAAACAAAGAGGGTGGTGATACGTCATCGCCCTAGTGGTGTAGCATCACCTGATGCATAGGGTTTCAAGAAACTCTAACAGGCAATGCATCGCCTACTGCAGTACGTAAAAGTTACGTGAAATGCTCTTAATGACGTTTTTTACAAGTCTAATCCTATTGGTTAGACATAATGATGGTGCCTACTCTATATAAGTGTCAAAATAGTGTTTTAGAAGACTTTATCACTCTCTCCAATCTCTCTCTAGCTCGAAGAATCTCTAGTTTTTCTCCAAGAACTCTCAAAGAAAATGCTTCACTTTGAGTTTTTAAGGCTTGTTAAATCTCATTCCTCATTTCCTCTTAGAGAATTCCTCAAGCATCCATGGTGGCTAGAAAAGAGAGTATTAGGACAGCGTTTTGCAACATGTATAAGCCTTGGTGTTGTGTTTTTTGCTTTGCTCAAGGTGGTGGTTTTACCTAGGGTTTTTGAAGCTTCGTCTAAGTTGAACAAGACCATTGATCTACTTGGATTTGTAAGTTATTTCTCAATCTTTATTTAGTCTCTATCAATCCAATTTTTTTGTAGATTCAACTTTTTGAGGTGGTGTTATCTCACTCCCCCAACAAGCACTCCAACAAGAGAATTTCATCTTCGGGTAGGAGAACGCTATATTCATGTCGAGGATGGAATCATTGATATCATCTCATCATACTCCCATTAAACCTCAAGAAAGGTTTAGGGTGTTAGTTCCATCGATGCAGCTGATTGACACTACGTCAAGAGGAATGCGGTTGCGCTCAACAGAGAACCCAGATCGCGATTGTTCTTCAATCAGCCATAACTCTCTCAATTTAAATCTTATTTGAGCTTTTTTTTTTTTTTTTGCGTTTTTCTCATCTTGAATCCCTCTATATCATCATACAATTATTATACATCAATAAAATGCCAAAAATTCATGAGAACTCCCTAACTCAATAACTCTAACAATTCTTATGCAATAAAACTCCTTCTTCCTAAGTTATGAACATATATCCCAAAACCAGTCCTTATTTCATCATTAATTCTTCCATAGCACATTTATAACATTAAAACATATTCATAAAATACCCTAACATGAAATTATAAGAACTAATTCCTTAAATTCCATGAACAATCATAAACATGACCTAGATTATACAGACTAATAAGATCTTACCTTCAAGTTGATTCTTACTTCTCCAACCTTCTAGACCTCAACCTCAGAGAAAATCCTTGCTTTGATTGATACATCGACTAACAATAATACGATAGATTTATCCTTTATTTTTTCATATTTAATTAATTCTTAGTAATCAATAATAAGCAATTACCATCATATCCCCCATCTAAGCTTCCTTATGAAACCACTTAAGCCATTTTTAGTAATTCCTCCTTAAGCTAATAGTTTTGAATTATGGAAATTAAAATTTCTACCACAAGATTCATATTTCTATTCTCACCCATTATTTCCAATATAATTGGCACTTAAACCCTTAATACTTGAAGGAACCATGTCTTGCTGCTACCATACATACACATATCATAATCATGAAATAAATCACACATTATCATGAAATAATAATTAAAATAATTCACATATGCATCAACGATACGATAGCACTCCAGAAAGACTTGAGTTATGAGGAACGACCGGTTAACATCCTGGATAGGGGTGAAGCAGTTACGGTCCAAGAGCATTCCTATAGTCAAAGTCTTACGGAGTAATAGTTCTGAACGAGAGGCAACGTGGGAGTTGGAGGAGGACATGCAAGGCCGGTATCCGGAGTTATATGGTAAGTAAATTTCGAGGACGAAATTCTTTTTAGTAGGGGAGAATTGTAGAGTCCAAGAACTTTACTTAGCTAGTTAGATAGTAGTAGCAATAGTAATAGTTGTAGTATTTTTATGACTGTGGATTTTGGTTCAGACCGGGATTTAATTGGACACTCATAGTTACACTTGTAGATTTTCTAAGTTTAACCTATAGTTTAAGAATATTAATTTTAACCTAAGGTTTGATTAATATGACTGATATTGATGGCGATATTTATTATATTATAAGGTTTAGATAGACCCAATAAGATAATTACACTTGTCTTGTGTATGTTTTATGGTAATTAAGTATTTTTAAGGAATAAGTTTATTAAGAGTAATATTTGAATATCCTAGGGTCTGTCAGCACCTTTGAAAACGTTAGAGGACTTAGTCAAGGCTATTTACTCAATTCAAATTAGGCTGAAAATGTTCAATTTCGTGTTTAAATATTCAGCGTATGCCGATATATCGCAACTATAGGGGGCGATATATTGCAATACGGGGATACGAAAACACGTAACTTCGCACGATCACCTCGACGAGCCTTGGGCATAATTGCCCAGGCGATATATCGCCTACTAAGGGCGATATATCGGCTCCTTTGATGGATTTTTGAATGTTTTTTAAAATGTTCTCATTTTAATCTTTAACCTCTTGATAAGTCCAGCATCTTTCTGACAGAGTCTTCAACCTCTGCTGAACGATAATTCAAATATTTTTCAATTAAAAAGCCATTATTTTATTCAAGTTAAATGAAGATCTTTTCATTCTTGAACTCTATAAATAGGACCTAGTACCCAACCATTTATTCATTCATCAAGCTAAGTTCAAAGGCTGCAAGCTGCTAAGTTATATTTTAGAGTGTAAACACTTGGGTTGGGGATTATAAGCTTAATCATTATAAGCTTACCAAACACTTGGGAAGTAAGGTTTATAGCACATTTCGATTCAAGGTTTAGATTGGTCATAGAAGCATTCAAGGTATTCCAAACTCTAGTTCATTTTGGTATTATTTTCCTTAAGTTCTTATAGTTTTCTACTCAGCATCCTACCTTTATTCTTTATTTTTGGATAGGAAATCTAAGATCTTGAACATAAGGTTTTTGGTAAGTATATTCTTGATGGTATAGTTCGTCCATTCTTTTCATTCCTTTTTCTTCAGTATACTCACCCTTTCATTGATGGTTTTTTAGGAGTGTTCCAAAGTCCCAAACTTGTTCACATATCCCGGTATTTTTGGTAAGGAAAATAGGATAGGATATTATATGATATGCTATATGATTTATGTGTTATGTTAACTTGTGACTTATGTGTTATGTTATGTATGTTGTAGACTTGGGCATATGACTTGTATAACTAACAAGCCTCAATAAATTTATGGGCATATGACTTTCTTAGCCAGCAAGCCCCACAAATCTAATGGGCATATGACTTGTTTAGTTTACGAGCCCCAAGTAATAATGGCCATTATAGTATGTGTGACATATGTTTATGATATGTTTTATTATATGTTGAGTTATGAATTTTATGTATATGGTTTACGTGTTAGGTTTTCCTTGCTGGGCATTAGGCTCACTCCTTTATGTTTATATGTGCAGGAAAATAGCTTTGGTGGCGGGAAAGGTTCTTGGAAGCTTGGGGATGTGTATTGAGGCTGGATGGAATCGATGGACCGAGCGTTCGATTCGAGGATGAAGTCTCTTTAAATTTTATATGTATTTTCTGCACTTTGTTATGTAATCCCTTTATTTAGAATTATGTTATGTTTTTATTTTAAAAACAATGGGATCTCATATCCTACTTTAAATTTTATGTAGTTTAACATTTGTTTTACAAGTTTTTAATGAAGTTATGATTATTTCACTTGTAAGTTTTATTAAAAATTAGTGTCTATGTATAGTAGTCATTAATGGCCCAAAGTCTAGAGTAGTTGGGTCATTACACCTTTAGGAAAAAGCGTTGCTATAACACCAAAAAAAAAAAAATATGATCAAATAGTTGGTAGCACACAAGCTTAAAGAAATGAAGGCCATAATCCAAAGGATTCCAGGGGTCCTTGCACCCATCAAGAAGAGACTACCTAGAAGCTTCGTAGACTCTCCATTTGTGGACATGATTGCACTCATTGAGATATCAAAGAAATTTTTCTTCCCATTGATTGCACAATAGATCACATCACAAGCTATAAACAAAGGATGCTCATTAATGTCATTCCTCGCAAAATGATATCTTTGTAGAATAATTCGCTAGTAGCAAGAAACTAAAGAAACTATATGATCTCTGCAGGGTACGAAAAAGAATAAGAGAATCCTTAAAGGAATACATAACATGATTCAATATCTAGAAGTCATCAATCACAATTTGCAACCTTGATACAACAATCACCGACTTCAGGAAAAGTTTGTTGGTAGAATCTGACTTATACAATGAGCTAACTAAATATCCTTCGAGGACCATGGAAAACGTGATTTCCAAAGCATGGGCACAAATCTAGTAGGAAGAGGCCGATAGAATTTTCTAAGTATCCTACTCATACTCTAGAGAAAGTAGAAGTTCCAAACATGTAGAACAAAAACTTAGTTCGTACCATGAGCCATATCAAACCACCAAGAACAACAGGCCATTAAGGAAAGTCAAGAGAGCACTACCACCTCCAACCAACCTAGATTATCAAGACAAAGTGGCCATCCATGTAATGACCCAACTACTCTAGACTTTGGACCATTAATGAAAACTATACATAGACCCTAATCCTTTATAGAACTTACAAGTGAAAAGTTCATAACTTTATTAAAAACTTGAAAAAAGTAAATGTTAAACTTACATAAAATTTAAAGTAGGATATGGGATCCCATTGTTTTAAAAGGAAAACATAACATAATTGTAATTAAAAGAGATTACATAAATAAGTGCGGAAAAATACACATAAAACCATAAGTAAAGACTTCATCCTCGAATCGAAACTCTCGGCTCTTTGAATCCATTCCGCCTCAATACACATTCCTCAAGCTTCCAAGAACCTTTCCCACCACTAAAGCTATTTTCCTACACATATAAACAAAAAGGAGTGAGCCTAATGCCCAGCAAGGAAAATCTAACATATAACCATATACATAAATTCATAACGTAACATAAAACATATCATAACACTTATGTCACATACATACTATAATGGTCATTATTACTTGGGGTCCCATAAACTACACAAGTCATATGCCCATTAGATTAGTGGGGCTTGCTAGCTAAGCAAGTCATATGCCCATAATCTATTTGGGGCTTGTTAGTTGTACGGGTCATATGCCCAAGTCTACAATTATACATATTATAGCATATTTCATAACACATAATCATAAGATAACATATAAATCATATAACACATAAATCATATCCTATTTTCCTTACCAAAATTACCGGGATATGAGGACAGAGTTGGGACTTTGGAACACTCCTAAAAACCATAAATGGAAGGGTGAGTATACTAAAGAGAATGAGATGAAAAGAATGGAAGAATTATACCATTGAGAATATTTACTTACCAAAAACTTATGTGCAAGTTCTTAGATTTCCTAACCAAGAATAAAGAATAAGGTTAGAATGCTGAGTAGAAGACTATGATAACTTAAAGAAAATAATACCAATTGAACTAGAGTGTGGAATACCTTGAATGCTTCTATAGTCAATTTAAACCTTGAACCGAAATGCTATAAAACCTTACTTCCCAAGTGTTTGGTAAGCTTATAGTGATCAAGCTTTATAATTCCCAACCCAAGTGTTTACACTCTCACAATAACCTAGCAACTAGCAGCCTCTGAACTTAGTTTGATGAATGAATAAATGGTTGGGTACTAGGTCATATTTATAGAGTTTAGGAATGAAAAGATATTCATTTAACTTGAATAAAAATAATGGATTTTTTAAGTGAAAAACATTTGAATTATCGTTCAGCAGAGGCTGAAGACTCGTTCAGAAAGATGCTGGACTTATCAAGAGGTTGAAGATTTGAATGGAGAACATTTTCAAAATGTTTCAAGATGCCTTGAAGGAGGCGATATATCGCCCCCTGTAGGCGATTTATTGCCTGGGCCAGTATGCCCGAGGCAATCGTGCGACGTTTCGTGTTTTTCGTATCCCCATACTGCGATATATCGCCCCCTATAGATGCAATATATCGGCATACGCTGAATAATTAAACACTAAATTACACAATTTTAGCTCAATTTAAAATGAGTAAACAGCCTTGACTAATCCCTCTAACGTTTTCAAAGCTGCTGACTGACCCTAGGATATTCAAATTTTAACCTTAATAAATTTATTCCTCAAAATACTTAATCATTATTAAACATACACATGACATGTGCTATTATCTTATTGGGTCTTATCTAAAACTTATAATATAATAAATATCGCCATCAATATCAGTCATATTAATCAAACCTTAGGTTAAATTAATATTCTTAAACTATAGGTTAAACTTAGAAAATCTACAAGTGTTACTATGAGTGTCCAAATAAATCCTGGTCTGAACCAAAAATCCACAGTCATAACAATAATACTACTATTACTATTATACTACTATCTAACTAGCTGAGTAAAGTTCTTTGGACTCTACAATTCTGCCCTACTAAAAAGAATTCCATCCTCAAAATTTACTTACCAAATAACTCCGGATACCGGCCTTGCATGTCCTCTTCCAACTCCCACGTTGCCTCTCGTTCAGAACTATTACTCCATAGGACTTTGACTATAGGAAAGCTCTTGGATCGTAACTGATTCATCCCCCTATCCAGGATGCTAACCGGTCGTTCCTCGTAACTTAATTCTTTCTGGAGTGCTATCATATCGTACTTGAGGACGTGAGATGGGTCTGACACATACTTGAGTAGCATCGAGATGTGGAACACGTTGTGACTATCTGCTAGTGCTGGCGGTAGGGCTAGTCTATACGCAACTGCTCCAACTTTGTCCAATATCTCAAAAGGACCTATAAATCGGAGACTAAGCTTGGCTTTCTTCCCAAACCGCTTTACACCTTTCATAGGAGATATCTTCAAGAAGACTTGATCTCCGGCTTTGAATTCCACATCGCGTCACTTGGCATCTGCATAGCTTTTCTAACGGCTTTGAGCAGCAAGCATACGCTGTCTAATAAGCGCTACTGCTTCTTGAGCTTGTCTAACAGCTTCGGGCCCTAGAAGCTGCCTTTCTCCTACCTCGTCCCAGTGCAACGGTGATCGGCACCTTCTTCCATAAAGTAATTTATAAGGTGCCATCCCGATCATTGACTGGTAGCTATTGTTGTAGGAGAACTCTATCAACGGCAAGTACTTATTCCATGATCCTCCGAAATCAAGTACACACGCGCGTAGCATATCCTCTAAAATCTGAATCGTATGCTCGGACTGCCCATCTATCTGAGGATGAAAAGCTGTACTAAGACTTAACTTAGTACCCGTAGCTTGCTATGAAATTCCCCAAAATCTCGATGTAAACACCGATCCTCTAGCTGACACTATCGTCTTGGGGATTCCATGCAACCGTACTATCTCTTGGATATAGATGTCTGCATATTGGTCTACCGTGTATGAAGTCTTAACAGGCGAGAAATGAGCCGACTTGGTTAGTCTATCTATTACTATCCAAGCGGAATCATGCTGGTTATTCGTCTTTGGTAGACCCGTCACGAAGTCCATGGCTATATCGTCCCACTTCCATTCTGGTACGCTAAGCGGTTGCAATAAGCCTGCAGGTCGCTGATGCTCTGCTTTCACTTCCTGGCATATAAGACACTTGGACACAAATTCGGCTATGTCCTTCTTCATCCCTGGCCACCAATAGATTGCCTTGATGTCATGAGTCATCTTGGTAGACCCTGGGTGAACTGAGTACGGGGTACTGTGCGCTTCTTCCAGAATCGTCCTCTTAATCTTCTGATCATTTGGAACGAATACCCAATCCTTATATCTCAATAAACCTTGACTAGATATTGAGAAATCTGTAGTCTTGCCTTCTCTGACTGCGTCCATATGTGTTGTAGTGTGTCTTCATATACCTGACCATTCCGTATATCTTCTAGTAGATTCGACTGGATAGACAAGTTAGTCAGCTTGCCTACAACTACTTCTATTCCGGCACTGATCAGCTCCTGCTGTAGCAGCTTTTCTATTCCGGCTAAAGCTGCTAAATTTCCATAACTTTTCCTACTAAGTGCATCGGAAACTACGTTCGCCTTCCCCGAATGGTATAGGATTTCGCAGTCGTAATCCTTTACTAACTCCAACCACCTGCGCTGCCTCATGTTGAGCTCCTTTTGAGTAAAGAAGTACTTTAAACTCTTGTGGTCCGTATAAATCTCGCACCGTTCTCCATAAAGATAATGGCGCCAGATTTTTAATGCAAAGACCACCGCTACAAACTCCATATCATGAGTTGGATAGCGCTGCTCGTACTCCTTCAATTGTCATGAGGCGTAGGCTATCACCTTGTCATTTTGCATTAGCACGCAACCCAATCCTTGCTTTGATGCATCGTAGTAGACTACGAACTTATCATTGGGTGTCGGTACACAGAGTATTGGTGCTGCGCAAAGCTTATCCTTAAGTAACTGGAAGCTTTCTTCACACTTATCATTCCAGTTAAATCTTTGTTGTTTCCGGGTCAGGTTGGTGAGTGGAGTGGCTATCTTTGAAAAGCCCTCTACAAACTTCCTATAATAACCTGCTAACCCTAGAAAAATTCTTACTTCAGATGCATTCTTTGGTCTGGGCCATTCCTTCACTGCCTCTACCTTTTATGGGTTTACTACAACTCCGTCTTTCGATATAATGTGCCCGAGGAATGCCACTTGCAAAAGCCAAAATTCGTATTTCTTGAACTTGGCGTAGAGTTGATGCTCCTTCAATCGCGTCAAGATCAACCTCAAATGTTCCTCGTGCTCTACTTCATCCTTGGAGTATACTAAAATGTCGTCGATGAAAACAACAACGAATTTATCTAAGTAGTCTTTGAAGACCCTATTCATCAAGTCCATAAACGCGGCTGGTGCATTGGTAAGACCAAAGGACATAACCAAGAACTCTTAATGTCCATAACGAGTCCTAAAGGCTGTCTTAGGAATATCTTCTCCCTTTACCTTGAGCTGATGATACCAGGACCATAAATCAATCTTTGAAAATACAGTCACGCCTCGAAGTTGATCAAACAAATTGTCGATCCGAGGTAGTGAGTACTTGTTCTTAATCATTACCTTGTTCAGCTCGCGATAGTCTATACACATCCGCATACTTCCGTCCTTCTTCTTCACGAATAGTACCGGAGCTCCCCATGGCGAATGGCTTGGCCTAATAAAACCCAAGTCTAGGAGTTCTTGTAGCTGCGTCTTTAACTCCTTGAGTTTCGTAGGTGCCATCCGATATGGTGCCTTAGAGATAGGCTCGGTGCCTGGTACTAATTCTATCGTGAAGTCTATTTCCCAAGTTGGCGGCAATCCTAGCAAGTCATCGGGAAATACCTCTAGAAATTCTCGTATAACACGGACATCTCCAACCTTAAGTGGTGTCTCCCTTTCCACATTTGTGATGCTGGCTAAGAACGCTTGACATCCTTTCTCCATCATTCTCTAAGCTTTGAGAGATGATACTAACGGGGTGCGTAATCCTGAAGCTTGTCCCATGAAGCATAGTCTTTGGCCGTCAGGGGTCTCGAACATCACCTTCTTGCGTTTACAGTCGATGGTTGCGCCATGCCGTGCTAGCCAGTCCATGCCTAGTATTATGTCGAAGTCTTTGATTACTAGTTCTATCAGGTCTCCTTCTAGTTCTATGTCCTCATTCTTGATCGGTACGCCTCGTACTATCCGTGATGATAGAACTACTTTGCCCGAAGGCAACTCGGTTACAAACCTAGTTCTAAATCTTTCACAAGGTTTGTCTAGTTTTTCTATCATTCCTAACGAGATATACGAATGAGTGGCTCTTGAATCAAATAATACATAGCATATGTTATTGAGGATAGAAACCTGACCTGTGACCACCTTATTGCTAGCATCAGCCTCTCCTTGGGTTAAGGTAAAAACCCTAGCAGGAACCATCTTGTCGTCTTTCTTCCTATCTGGCTTGCGCTGAGGAAAATCTCTTTTTCAGTGTCCTTCCTGACCACAGTTAAAACATTCCTTGGTGTTTGCGCGACATTCTCCAGGATGTTTCTTCTAACACTTAGCACATGGCGGGTATTCCACGTAGCCCGGCCTATTTCCCCCATTATTTGTTCGTGCCCTCTTATCGTTGTCAGATTGCTTGTTGTCGGGATGCCTTCTCTTCTGACCGTTACTGTTGTTGCCTGACTGATTATTGTTATTATAGTTGTTGTTCTGACTAGTCTGAGGTTGATTCTGCTATCTAGGTTCAGGCTTACTGGCTTCCTCTTTACTTACATTAGCCTGTAACCTCTCTACTTCTATTGCCGTCTCAAGAACGTCGGCATATGTAATATTCCCCGGGTTTGCTAACTTATCCCCCATCTCGATTTTTGGTTGAAGTCCTCTAACAAATTTTTTCACCCTCAAAAAATCGGTTGGAACCATCTCAGATGAGATTTTAGCTAAGCGGTCGAATTGACAAGCATACTCTGCCACTTATAAAGTACCCTGCTTCAAGTTGGCGAACTCCTCAACTCTCGTAGTGAGTACAGCCGAATTGTAGTACTTCTTGTGGAAGAGCTCCACAAATTGAGTCCATGTCATGGTGGCAACATCATGCGATTGCTGGACCAAGTCCCACCATATCCTGGCATCCTTCTTGAGCAATGACGAGACGCAGGATATGCGGTCCGCATTACTGAGATTCATGTGCATCAGAATAGGCTCCACATTCCTTTGCCACTCTTCTGCCTCAAAGGGGTCTGTAGTCCCTTCAAAGTTTGGAGCGTGCTGCTTGTGGAACCTCTCATACACTGGCTCCACGTGATGTACTGGATACGGTGCGTAATTCGCCACTGGCCATCCCCCATATGGACCAACTTGTTGGGGTGCTGAGTCTGAGCTTGTTGGCGTTGTTGCTGCAAAAGTTCCTCGACTTGCTGTCGCACTCTGGTGATCTCCGCAGTGTTGTCAGCTGGCGCATTGCGGCTAGTAGTAGTACGCACTCCCCTTCTACGAACTGGAGGGGCGTCATTGTTCGTTGGGACAGCGTTGGAGGCATTTTTGTTGGTGCGTGTAGATCTTCGGAGTGAAATTGTAGCAGAGTTCTAACAGTTGAAAGAAGCATGTTAGAACTTTACCTAATATGCTCTAAGGAAAAAACTTATTCTAAAACAAACATATCTCGGACCTATATATTATGAATTCTTATGAAAATTTTATAAGTCTTCTTTATTATTTAGAGCGGGTTTCTATACTTAGAAAAACAAGCCATATTTATTATTTCTAAGTCTGTTTCTAATTATCCTATATGACTTAATTCTCAGGCTCGAAACTCATCTTTGTTCCAAAGTTAACTATATTGAGGGAGGGCTGGGATCAGTAAAATCGTTCCGACTACTATGGCCCCCTAACTCTCAATATAGAAACTTGGTTCATTGATTTGTATCCACCCTCACTGAACTTAGTCATTATTTATTTTATTTATTTATTATTATGATTGCAAAAATAAATAAAAATCAAACTCATACATGATAACAAAATAACATGATATTCATTTGGAAAAATAGTTTTTTTACTTATTATAACCATAAAATAAAGAAATAAATAAAACAAACAAACAATGAAAACTACTATTCTAAAAATCAGGATCTTCTACATTCGACCCTTCATCTAACATATCATCATCTAGCTCTTCATAATCCTCATTGTCATGTGCATCAAAATGTCCTCTAGGAAGGTTTGTAAAAATCCTATGTTTTTGCTCATTGGTAAACTGAAATTCGGATTTTGAAGTGAACCTAATTAGGAGGAAGTAATATCGCATTGCTGCTGGTAGTTCATCCTCATCATTCATTGTTTCCCATATTTCCTCTAAGGCTTCAATTACGGGATGGAAATCTCTAAATAGTCTAATTATTAAAACATATTGCTCCATTGCTCTCATCATGATTTTCTTAGATTCTTGAAGATGACCTATCTCTCGGTGGAACAAAAGTAATCTCCTAGTGATTCTCTCTAGTGTTCCTATGGTGTTTCTTGGTTCTCTTATTCTCTTTAAAGCCTTAATGGCTCGGATATCCTCATAAGTTAATGCTCCATTCATACTTAACTGAAAACATAAATACTAAAAATCGTTAGCTATACACATAAGCAAAGTAACTATAACTTAAATACTTACTTGGCAGTTAGATTCAGAGCTTTGAGTGTGTGTATCAAGGAGAACTTCATGCAAAGGAACCGTTTGCTCTGATACCAATTGTAATGACCCAACTACTCTAGACTTTGGACCATTAATGAAAACTATACATAGACCCTAATCCTTAATAGAACTTACAAGTGAAAAGATCATAACTTTATTAAAAACTTGAAAAAAGTAAATGTTAAACTTACATAAAATTTAAAGTAGGATATAGGATCCCATTGTTTTAAAAGGAAAACATAGCATAACTGTAATTAAAAGAGATTACATAAATAAGTGCGAAAAAATACACATAAAACCATAAGTAAAGACTTCATCCTCGAATCGAAACTCTCGGCTCTTTGAATCCATTCCGCCTCAATACACATTCATCAAGCTTCCAAGAACCTTTCCTGCCACTAAGCTATTTTCCTGCACATATAAACACAAAGGAGTGAGCTTAATTCCCAGCAAGGAAAATCTAACATATAACCATATACATAAAATTCATAATGTAACATAAAACATATCATAACACTTATGTCACATACATACTATAATGGTCATTATTACTTGGGGTCCCATAAACTACACAAGTCATATGCCCATTAGATTAGTGGGGCTTGCTAGCTAAGCAAGTCATATGCCCATAATCTATTTGGGGCTTGTTAGTTGTACGGGTCATATGCCCAAGTCTACAATTATACATATTATAGCATATTTCATAACACATAATCATAAGATAACATATAAATCATATAACACATAAATCCTATCCTATTTTCCTTACCAAAATTACCGGGATATGAGGACAGAGTTGGGACTTTGGAACACTCCTAAAAACCATAAATGGAAGGGTGAGTATACTAAAGAGAATGAGATGAAAAGAATGGAAGAATTATACCATTGAGAATATACTTACCAAAAAATTATGTGCAAGTTCTTAGATTTCCTAACCAAGAATAAAGAAAAAGGTTAGAATGCTGAGTAGAAGACTATGAGAACTTAAAGAAAATAATACCAATTGAACTAGAGTGTGGAATACCTTGAATGCTTCTATAGTCAATTTAAACCTTGAACCGAAATGCTATAAAACCTTACTTCCCAAGTGTTTGGTAAGCTTATAGTGATCAAGCTTTATAATTCCCAACCCAAGTGTTTACACTCTCACAATAACCTAGCAACTAGCAGTATCTGAACTTAGTTTGATGAATGAATAAATGGCTAGGTACTAGGTCCTATTTATAGAGTTTAGGAATGAAAAGATCTTCATTTAACTTGAATAAAAATAATGGATTTTTAAGTGAAAAACATTTGAATTATCGTTCAGCAGAGGCTGAAGACTCATTCAGAAAGATGCTGGACTTATCAAGAGGTTGAAGATTTGAATGGAGAACATTTTCAAAATGTTTCAAGATACCCTGAAGGAGGCGATATATCGCCCCCTGTAGGCGATATATTGCCTGGGCCAGTATGCCTGAGGCAATCGTGCGACGTTTCGTGTTTTTCGTATCCTCGTACTGCGATATATCGCCCCCTATAGCTGCGATATATCGGCATACGCTGAATAATTAAACACGAAATTACACAATTTTAGCTCAATTTGAAATGAGTAAACAGCCTTGACTAAGCCCTCTAACATTTTCAAAGCTGCTGACTGACCCTAGGATATTCAAATTTTAACCTTAATAAATTTATTCCTCAAAATACTTAATCATTATTAAACATACACATGAAATGTGCTATTATCTTATTGGGTCTTATCTAAACCTTATAATATAATAAATATTACCCTCAATATCAGTCATATTAATCAAACCTTAGGTTAAAATTAATATTTTTAAACTATAGGTTAAACTTAGAAAATCTACAAGTGTTGCCATGAGTGTCCAAATAAATCCCAGTCTGAACCAAAAATCCACAGCCATAACAATAATACTACTATTACTATTATACTACTATCTAACTAGCTAAGTAAAGTTCTTTGGACTCTACAATCCCATAGTACATTTTGAATGTAGATCTTGTGGAGATTGTTGTAGTAATGAAAAGGATTGAGAACAAGGCGATGTGTCAATACAAGACAACAAAATCAACCAAGAAGATTGACTCTACAAAATGGTGTGAGTTTCATAATGATCATGGACACACAATAACATACTACACAGCTATATTTTTTGAGGTAGCATGACTCCTTTGATGTGGCTAGCTGAGGGATTGCTTGTTTGACAAGGGAAAATGTACTGTGACTGAAGGGAAAAACAGACCAATTACACCACTAGAGCTTCCATAACACTCAACACAATCAATGTAATCTTAAAAGGATCATAAATAGGCGAAGTAACCTCCTTCATTGCTAAGAGACATGCCCAAAAAGCAATTAGGATAGAAGACAAACCAAGGAAGTAACCAGTAATTCGTAGTGGATAAACTATGAGCTTCATAGACAATGAAGCACCAAATTTGCTTAATCCTCGTCATAATGCTTTAGTTATTCTTTATATATTTCAAATTGTTTCACTTTGCATTCTAATTGATAATGGTAGTTTGACTAACATACTAATTTTGCATGCTTTTAGGGAAATGGGGATCGACGAGACCACCATTGTTCGTAAATCAATGATGTTGATAGGCTTTAATTGTCAATAAAAGCACTCTATCAAATAAGTTACACTACTACACACGTCTCAAAACTCCTAATGAGGTTTAGTACCTTGGTTAGTGTGTCGAAAGGGCATAATTGGAATTATCAGTGAATTTTGTGATTTTAATTGAATATATATGTGAATATGAGAATTACATGAATTATATTATGATATGACTATCTATGCATGCTTTTGTGTATTAAAAGTGCTTATAGGCTCATTTTGGTTTAGAAGGGGCGTTTTAGTAATTTTGACCTGTGGAGGGTATATTTGTAATTTTATATGCTATGTGCTTGAGACCACATTATTTTGTAGATATATTTGTGATATTCGGCATGAGTCGGACCCGACTCAGGGTGAGCCTATGGGTATTTTGGTAATTTGGCGAAACTACTAGGATTTATTGGTAAATAGAATTAATTGGGAGAATAATTGGGATTAATAATTTAATTTGGAATTAGAGGTGAAATTTGAGGTTTAGTGGGAATGTGGGTGAAATGACCCTAATGCCCTAAGTTTGGTTTGGATGACAAATTAAGGGTAGGGGCAAAATGGTCTTTTTGACCATTAGACTAAGTAAAGAGTCAATATGTTGAGTACTCTGGGACATTCATGTGTATGCTCTCTCTTTCTCACCTAGTTCCTTCTTGAAAGGGTTTTGAAGTTGGAGGATATATAAGCTAAGACAAGGGGATTTCTTTTGAAGCATCTAAGGAGTTCTAGTGGAGAATTGGAGTTGATTGAAGGTAGGAGATGCTAAGGGATCACCAAGAAGCTGGGGATTTCGAAATCATCACTGAGGGTTTTCTGCAAGGCTCGAGTCAGGGTCCCTTCGCTAATTTTCTCAGGACTTAAGGTAAGAAAATTGGCACTTGCACCATGTGTTAGGCACTGGCCCTATTATCTGGAAACAAATATGATTGTACTTAAATTATGAATAATGGTTTTGTGATTCTATTTGGTTTTATTTGTTGCATCCGATTGCTGAATAGTTATTTGTGAGTGATCGGCACTGGCCGTATTCGGCAATTGCATGTGTAATGCAGGTCGAGATGGCGAGGCCTCTTAAAGGGTTATGAACCCATTGGTTCAGCACAAGTTGTATGAATGAATATTGGATTGACATGAATTATGTTATCTATTGTCATGCTTATTATGAGTTTTAAATATTGTTGCTGGGCCTCAGCTCACGGGTGTTTTATGGTGCAGGAAAGGGTAAAGGTAAAGGAAAGTTGGACCACCATGAGTTTGAGAGCTGTAGGGGCGACGTGTACATACTCTGAATGCGCGGCCACCATGGTCGAAATACTTTTGAGGAACAGGGGTTATTAGCTCAGTTTTTGCTACTTAGGTCATTGGTTCTGTAATTGTTAAACCTGTGTTTTGATTTAAAACCTTTAGGAGCCCTTGTAATTATTCAAATCCTTTTTAATGAAAAGATTAACTTATTGACCAAAATTTTTAATACCTAAATTTTCGTTTAACCCTAATTACACTTTTAAGTCGAAATGACTCATTTAACGAGTTAAGCACTATTTTTAACACACGGTGTAACAATCCTAGATTAGTAGGACGTTACGACACATGTATGTAGAGGGGTTCAATCTCCAGACCGAGCTCTTAGTAGAGATTGTCCTTCAACCACCATATGTTATGAAGATAGTGTTGAGATTGGTTAAATACATGGTGAAATTGTTTGGGCACGATCATTACCCCTGGCTGTGGCAGCCAGGAAGACTAGACATGTACGTGTCACGTCACGCTCTCCATACTCATGGTCGGTTCACCTTCTCCTTGCCCTTACCTGCACCACAGAGCACTCGTGAGCCAAAGCCCAGCAAGAAAACTCCACATAAATAGATAACATATACATATGAACCACCTAACATATAACCAGTTTGTCATCAAGCTAACACATACGGCCATGCCGTCTCAAACGCTTTACCATGCCCTAAGTTGCGGTCTACATTGTAAGGATATCCCAGGTATCCCCTAGGGTCCTACCCTGGAAACTCGCACTCCACGTGCCAAACGTTGCTCCCGGCCCCTTGCAGTTCTCGGCCTTTACCGTTCCTGGCCTTCGCCGTTCCCTCACATATATGCATACACAGCATAATTTAAACATAACTTAAACATAAACTACATAATCAATGGGCTACACCCAACACATAATCATATAGGGTCGTGCCCTGCAACAAGTTGTAGCGACCCAAATTTGCTAATAAGGCTTGGATCCTTGATTAGTGCGCCTGGAGGGAAATAATTGTTATACCGTGTTAATTTATGTGAATTTAATGAATATGTGATTAGAGTGCATGTTTAGGTGATTAAATATGCATGTGCGCCCCGTTTGATTGTTAGGGGCAAATTGGTAATTTTATCCGTTGCGGGCATAAATGTAATATATGTTATATTGTTGATATAATTGTGAATTACTTGTGATGCACGTTCCGAGACGGTCTTAGGGAGTCGTTTAACTAGAAAGTCACAACGGGGTCAAATACCCGGCTCGGGAGGAGCCTAGGGGTATTTTGGGAATATCATTAGGTGATCGGGAATTATTGAATAGCGATTAGCAATAGAAATAGTTTAGACATGCCGGGATTAAATGGGGATTTTAGGATACACTTGAGGATTTAGCGGGGTGTGTCAAAAGACAAAATTGCCCTTGGAAAGGTTTGAGAACTTAAGTTAGCTTAAAGGGTATTGAGGTCATTTTAGGTAGATGGATATGCTCAATTTGGGGGCTGGGACTCTAGAATCAGCTAGCAAAAAGAAGAAACAAGAAAGAAGAAAAAAAGGGAACCTAATCTCTCTGCCTATCTCTATCGATGCTCTCTTCCACCCTCTCTAAGGTGACTGGTTTTGAAGGATTCTAGGCTAGAGTTCAAGGGATTCAAGGCTAGGAATTGGGAGATTGACCCAGGCTCAAAGGTAAGTTTTATTCAGTATCTTGATTGAATTCTGCAGAGAAATATTAAGGCTAAGAGCTTGTATGTGTGGCTGTTTGGTGGATTCTTTGGGATGAAGCTTGCCTAGGTTCAGTTTGGGAATAAGAGGGATTTTCTTGGAGTTGGATTTGGAGAAGGCTCAGGGGCGAATTTCTACTTGAGGTAAGAGTTTAACGCAACTCTGATATGTATTAGTTGTTGTGGTTTAAGTTTCTGGTTTATTGGTTTAAGTTTTATAAAGTTTTAAACCAATTTGTGAATTGGGGATTTGATTGTGTGTTTAGGCTTGTTGTTGATGTTTCTGAGTTGTTAGATAGTTTATATGGGGTTTTGGATTGAATTTGAGACTAGGGTATGCCTTGGTATTGATTTGGGAGTATTTTGGCTTGGGAAAATGTTGGGGAAAAACCCAGAAATCTGGGTTTACGAAGGGGCGTCACGGCCCTGTTCTTCTGCGTCACGGCGCTAGGCTGCAGCAGGGGACAAGGGCCATTCTGGGCACCGCGGCCCTCATAGGGTGGCACCGCGGCGCTAGGCCATTTCTGGGCAAGGGAAAATTGTGGTTTTTAGGCTTTTGCCCAGGGGGCTCGGGGAACGCTTCTGTCACTTTGTGTGGGGTTCCGGGAGGTCCCGAGGGCTTAGGTTTGGTTTCAGGAAATGCATTTGAAATAGTTAGTAATGGGGATGATATTTATGTGTTGTGACTAGGTTCTCGGAGAGGCTCAGATTAGAGGACCGTGCTCGAGGGTTCAGTGCTCAAGAAGCTCGGGACACAGGTAAGAGAATTGTTGTACCCATAGAGCAGGGCGATGCCCCATAGTTGTATTGCAGGGCACGGCTCTATATGATTATGTGTTGGGTGTAGCCCATTGATTATGTAGTTTATGTTTAAGTTATGTTTAAATTATGCTGTGTATGCATATATGTGAGGGAACGGCGAAGGCCGAGAACTGCAAGGGGCCGGGAGCAACGTTTGGCACGTGGAGTGCGAGTTTCCAGGGTAGGACCTTAGGGGATACCTGGGATATCCTTACGGTGTAGACCGCAACTCAGGGCCTGGTAAATCACCTGAGACGGCATGGCCGTATGTGTTAACTTGATGACAAACTGGTTATATGTTAGGTGGTTCATATGTATATGTTATCTGTTTATGTGGAGTTTTCTTGCTGGGCTTCGGCTCACGGGTGCTCTGTGGTGCAGGTAAGGGCAAGGAGAAGGTGAACCGACCATGAGTATGGAGAGCGTGACGTGACGCGTACATGTCTGGTCTTCCTGGCTGCCACGACCAAGGGTATTTTTGGAAGTTGTTTGTAAAGAACCCTATTTTGTCGATTAGCTGACCTTGAGTATATCTTGAGTTGTAAATATTTGTAAACAGTATTTTGGGATCTCAAATGTTAAATGTTTTACGAATTTCAGTAAATGAGATTATTTTCAAAGTTTATGTTCCTGTTTATGATTTAAATACACGTTTACCTTAAAACCTCGATTAGCGAGTTAGAAGCACTTTTTAAACTCACTTAGTAACGGCTCTAAGGAAGTAGGGCGTTACAGAGGCGACGTATCGGCAAAAGCATGAAACCCTTGGCTGAGACGGACCAGGCAATGCATCACCTAGTGCCAGGTGATGCGTCACCTTGGCTATTACAAAATTCCGTACAGTTACATAAATAATCTCCAAAACTTAAATTTAAATGCTCTAATCTCATTGGTTGAGCCTAATGAGGGTCATATACTATTTAAGGGGTTTATATGAGTTAATGGGTGAATTGATCACTCACCTCTCTCTCTTTCTCTCTCTAAAAGGAAGAACTCTATCTTTCTCTTTCTAGCTACAAGATCACTAGTTTTCTCCAAGATCTTCATTAAGAAATCTTGGCTTGTATGAAGGATCAAGGCTTGTGTATCTCATTCTCATTCCATTGTTATAGCTTCATGCATTTCCACAAAGAAGGCTAGGAATAGAGATTTTTGGACAACAAATTTTCATTTGTTTCAAGCCTTGCAACTTTTGTGTTTCACATAAAATCATAGCTTGTGATTTTATGTTCCTAGGGTTTTTTCTTTAAAGAAGGTCCACTATAAACTCGTACCTTATTGTGTTCATGTAATTTGTGTTTAAGTATTCTCAAAGATTTTTTTACTTGAATCTTTTGTCTTGAGTTGTTTCACAAAACAAAGGTTATCTATAGTCTAATCCCCAACAGGTAGTCTCGTCAACATATCACTAGGTGATCAGATTCTTGATCAAATAGGAAGTAAAAGAGATAAGGGAAGCATAAAAGACAACATATGAATACTACCAGACTGTATCAAAGGACAAGCTAGCCTCGTTATAGCAATTACAGACTACATCGTTGACCGTACCAAGGATTTAGGACATGGAAGAGATCGACAAGGTCAGCATCAATGAAGAATTCTCAGAGCACGTGGCCTAGATCAAAGCTATGCTAACACCAGAATTCAGCACTTGGCTCATCAAATTTTTGAAGAAGTATCATCATTGCTTTGCATGGTCATATGAGGATATGATAGAGATTGATCTAGAGATAGCTATTCACAAGATGCAGGTAAACCCAGACTACACATCAATCAAACAGAAGAGAAGAAAGTTTGCTCCAGAGCGCAACAAGGTGATCAATGAGAAAATTCATAAGTTGATAGATTTTGTGTTAGTTTGAGTGGTCAACATCCAAATTGGTTAGTAAATTTCATGGTCGCAAAGAAGAACAGTAAATGGAGTATGAATTAACAACACGAACCTCAGCAAGGCGTACCTTAAAGATTTGTTCCTTTTTTTCCACGAGTACGTTTTGCTCTCTCTCAGCTCCTTGAGCTGGTGCCATGGCGAAGAAGGGTAAGGTTCTGGTGAAGTCAGCAGGGAAGAAGAAGAAGAAATGAGGGCCGTCATCGTCGGATATGGTCAAAAAAACGAAATCAATGGCTGAAGTGCTCAGTGTGGAGGCTATTGATTTCTCTGAAGGGGAACTTGGGAATGGGACGGATCCTCCTTCTCCGTTACCGTTGATACAGGAGAATGACGAATTGGTGGCTTCTCTGGAGGCGAGAGCTTAAGAAAAGATTCAGGGAAGGGTGAACGCCTCTGTCAAGGAAAAGAAAAAGCGTGGACCGGATTCATCTTCAGAGGTGAGGAAAACGAAGACTATGGAGGAAGTTTTGGGGGTGGAACCAATTGAATTTATAGATGAAGAAGGAGAAACTGAGTTGATTTCAGAGCAGCTTGCTGAATCGATTCACGATTTCCAAACAGAGTTCCAAGGATCTGATCTGAAACAGGGCTTTCGTGATCCTATGTCCACTCCAGAACTTTTAAAGATCTCTCAGCAACGGGGGAAAATTCAGAGGGAATTTTCACATTTGCTGGAGGTGAGACAATTCAGAGAAGCTAATCGTCAAACCTCAATTGCAATTTCTGAAGGTAAGCAAGTAACTCCTCCTGTTTTGAGATCTGGAATTATTCAAAACCTAGATAATAAGTTTACGGATTCTGTAAAGAAACAAAAGGTTAAGATCACAATGGATGATATTGAAGATGAGGTAGCCTTTTGGAGATCTTCTATGGTCTGCTATGTGCTCAGTGCGAATCCCCCTTTATCAGCTTTTGAGGGTTTCGTTAGGAGGAAATGGAATGATAAAATCGACAAGATTGGCATGCTATCTTATGGGATTTACCTCATTCGTTTTGATTCAGTGGAGGATAGAGATGAAGTATTACATGGAGGATATATGTTCTTCAACAAACGACCAATTATTATGAAGAAATGGGATCCTCACACCAATTTTAGACGTGAAGATATCAAAGCAGTGCCGATTTGGGTTCAGTTGAATGATTTAGAGCTGAAGTATTGGGGTGAAAAGTCTCTTTTCAAGATAATAGGCCAAGTTGGTAAGCCAGTTATGGTGGATGCAGTAATGAAATTCAGGGATAAGCTAAGTTTTCCTAGAGTGTTAATCGAAGTGACACTTAATCAGGACTTCCCTGATATGATAGAGTTTGAAGATGAGCTTGGCT
This sequence comes from Humulus lupulus, assembly GCF_963169125.1. NCBI lineage: Eukaryota > Viridiplantae > Streptophyta > Magnoliopsida > Rosales > Cannabaceae > Humulus > Humulus lupulus. The sequence continues at coordinate 31,484,943 of NC_084796.1, read as the reverse complement.
TCAATGTAACAGTTGAGGTTACTTATGAATGGAAGCCGGTTCTATGTAGTCATTGTAAAGGCATGGGGCATGTGGCTAAGGATTTTCGAAAGAAAGAAGGTCGGAAACAAGAATGGGTTGTCAAAGCTGAACAGAAGAAATCAGAGGAAATACAAGAAGAACAAAGGGCAAAGATTGATGAAGATGGTTTCCAACAAGTTTCCAAAGGTTTGAAGCCAAAAGGGAAGGAAGTACTTATTACTACAGCTGTAGAAAATTCTTTCCAGATGCTGTCAGAGAAGAATACAGATGACTCTAAAGGAATGGCAGGTGTTTCGAACCTTGGGGAAACAACAGGAGGGGGGGGAGTACCCTCTATTCCCAATGGATAAAAGTCTATGTTGGAACGTCCGAGGAATCAACCATCGGGATAAACAAGACGCAGTCAAGTCATTGATTATGAAGCAAAGAGTGGGGTTGGTTGGTCTCCTTGAGACGAGAGTGAAGGCCCAAAACATTGGTGCCTTGTATGTGAGAATGTTTTCAGGTTGGTGTTTTACAAGCAATATTGCGTGGCACAAAGGTGGCCGAATAATGGTGAGTTGGAACCCTTTGATATTTAATGTCAACATTTTGTGGTGCTCGAGTCAATTAATTCATCTTGAAGTTGCTACTACTGATGATAGAAACAAGTTCAAGGTGATTTTTGTTTATGCTTTTAATAAAGAAGATGAAAGAAGAGCTTTATGGAAAGACTTGTGTGCTTTGGCTGCCTTAGAACCATGGCTGGTTCTTGGGGATTTTAATGATATATTGAGCAAAGATGAGAGAATTGGTACTAAGGTGAAGTTTAACTCTTCGAATGAGTTTGCTAGATGTGTAGCAGATTGTTGCTTAGAGGATGTTAAGTTTAGTGGTAATTTTTTTACATGGACCAACAAGCAACATGGTGATGACAGGATCTTCTCGAAAATTGATAGAATATTGGCTAATCAAGCTTGGCTAGATGTTTTCTCAGCAGCTGAAGCAGTGTTCCTTTCTGAAGGTATGTTTGATCACTGTCCCGGGCTACTTACAGTTTATCAAGAGGAGTTCAATGGGAAGAAGCTTTTCAAGTATTTCATAATGTGGAGCTCTTTTCCTGGTTTTGGAGATCGAGTTAAGTGTTGCTGGAATCATCATAGATCTGGAACTCCAATGTATCAAGTGGTCAGTAAACTTAAGGCTTTGAAACAGGTCTTGAAGGAGATAAACAAGCTGGGATTTTCTAACTTACATACTAAAGTTGAAAGTGCTCGTGTGGAACTCCTGCAATCTCAACAGAAGCTGCAAGCAGATCCGATGAATCAGGAGCTGCATTCTCAGGAGCTTAAGAACAGAGAGATTTTTGCAGAACTAAATAAGGCATATGGCTCTTTTCTCCAACAAAAGGCAAAAATGAATTGGGCAAAAGGTGGTGATGAAAATACTTCTTTCTACCATGCTTGTATTCGGGAAAGGAAGTTGCAAAGTAGGATTTACTCCATTATTAATTCAGATGGGGTAAGAGTGGAATCACCTAGTTAACTGATGCTTTCTTATTTTATTATAAGCAGTTACTTGGAACTAAAATGGAACACAGGAGAAGTGTGCAAAGTGTTATTATGCAGCAGGGACCTAAAGTGACACAGAAGCATGCAGAATTTTTACTGAAGGAGTACTCTCGAGATGAAGTTAAGGTAGCTTTCTTTGACATTCCCGGGCTTAAGGCTCCGGGGTCGGAAAGATTTGGAAGTTTTTTCTTTCAAGATAACTGGAGTATAGTTGGAGAAGATGTCATCACTGCTATAATTTCTTTCTTGCACTCGGGGAAGCTATTAAGAGAAATAAATTCCACAATCTTGACTTTGATCCCCAAATGCAAATGCCCGAACTCAGTGACGGAGTACAGACCTATTGCTTGCTGTAATGTTTTGTACAAAGTTGCTAAAAAACTCATTTGCTCAAGATTAAAACTTATCTTACCAGAAATAGTAGCACAGAATCAGGGAAGTTTTATAAAAGGAAGATCTATTGCCCACAACATCATGATCTGTCAAGACCTTGTCAGACATTATGGGAGGAAGAACACTAAGCCTAGTTGTTTGATTAAACTGGATTTGCAAAAAGCTTATGACACCATAGAATGGAGTTTCATCGAAGAAATGTTGTATGCTTTTGAATTCCCAAGTAAGGTTATTAAATTGGTGATGACTTGTATTAGTTCTCCTAGATTTTCTCTAATATTTAATGGATCCTTACATGGGTTCTTTGAAGCAAAAAGAGGATTGAGGCAAGGTGACCCCATGTCTCCATTGATCTTTGTGTTAGGGATGGAATACTTATCTAGGATTATGAAAAAAATTGGAGAGAAATCTAGGTTTAGTTTTCATGATAGATGTGCGGATGTGAAGCTAAATCACCTCTCGTTTGCGGATGATGTGCTATTATTTTGCAAAGGGGATTATAGGAGTGTATATTACATGTTACAAGGCTTGAAATTATTCTCCAACACCTCCGGATTACACCCAAACTAGAAAAAGTATGTTGTCTACTGTTCGGGCATGGAAGAAAAGGAAGTTCAGCGAATCATTGATGTATCGGGATTCAGCCGAAGTCAGGTGCCATTTAAATATTTGGGAATTCCCATCTGTGCTAAAAGAATTTCAGCTAATGAGTGTACTTTGTTAGTTGAAAAAATTACAGCAAGAATAAAAAGTTGGAGTTCAAGAAATTTATCTTTTGCGGGAAGAGTTTTGTTGATCAACTCAGTGTTATTGGCTATTCACTCATACTGGAGCCAGATCATGGTGCTTCCAAAGAAAGTTCTTAGAGAGATTGAAGGTGTTTGTAGGAGTTTTCTTTGGAAGAGTCAAGCAACTTATTTAGGTCCGGGAGCAGTGGCCTGGGACTCTTTGTGTCGGTCTAAAGGAGAAGGGGGCTTGGGGTTCAAGAACATTGTTGAATGGAACAAAACAACCATGATTAAATATGTTTGGGCAATTGCAAAGAAGAAGGATAATATGTGGGTTAAATGGGTGCATGATGTGTACATTGAAGAAGAGAATTGGTGGGATTATGAGGCTCCTATGAAAAGTAGCTGGTATTGGAAGAAGATAGTGGCTATTAAGCAAGAAGTTAGAGCTCTCAAGGAGTTTCAGCATTTGCAAAATGAAGAGTACAAGATCTCAAAGGGGTACAAGTTGCTGATTGATGCTAGGGAGAAAGTAAAATGGGATAAACAAGTTTGGGGAAGACTAAATGTTCCCAAACATAGTTTTATCCTTTGGATGGATATCCAAGACAAATTGAAAACAAAAGTTATGCTCTTTAAGTTCAAGGTGATTGATGAAGAAGTGTGTGGATTATGTAATATTCACAAAGAAAATGTGGAACATTTGTTTTTTCATTGCTCTTTTAGTCATGCTTGTCTTCAAGTGTTGAAAACTTGGCTTGGTTGGATTGTAAGGGCTGTAGACCTTCAGTCCTTGATCAGGTGGATAGAGCGATCTAAGCAGTCTCAATTCAAGAAAATGGTTCTTGCAGTAGCCTTGGCAGCCCTGGTGTATCACTTGTGGCGTGCTAGAAATGAGGAAGTTTTGAAGATTAGCTCTAGCAGTCAAGAGGTGATTATAAGGAGGACTAAGGAAGCTGTAAATTTTAGAGTAAGTTGTGCTATGCCTAGAAAGGTTAGTTCAGAGGATAAAAATTGGTTTACTGAATTGTAAAGGAAAGAAAAGGAATATCAAAATTTTGTCTTGTATAGACTTGTTAATACATTAAGGTCTTCTATGGAAGATGCTTTTAGGATGTAAAGGTTTTTGGAGTTTGAATATACTGCTGATTTAGCAAAAAAAAATATTACAACAAGACATGAACTTATTAACTTCATAGACACATTCTTAGGCTACAACCGAATTCTAATGCACCCAAAATACTAGGAAAAGATAGCCTTCATCACACAGAGAGAAAAGCTCATGAATCACATGTTCTCTGACCTATTGTGGGATGTGATGGGGTCTACATCAACAACATCCTCGTCAATTCATTGGTTGGACAAGACCACCTTGACCATCTACAACCAGCATTCCAGGTACTTGAAATTACAATATGAAAATTGTTTTTTTGGTTTCCTCAAGTAAATTCTTGGGCTAAATGGTGCCGAAGTGAGGCATTGAGGTGAACCAGACCAGATCAGATCAATTCAAAATATGCAATCACCAAAAAACATCAAGGATATACAACGCTTGAATGGATTAATAGCAACACTCAGCCAGCTCATCCTTAAGTTATCTTAGTGTTGCCACCTATTGTTCTCAAAACTCATAAAAAGAAAGGAGTTCATATAGATAAACAAATGTCAAGAATCAAAGTCTTCTTGGTCTCATCTCCTTTAATGCAAAACCTAAGGATGAAGAGACAATCTACATCTACTTAGCTGTATAAAAAACTACTGTCAACACAATGCTCATCAGAGTGGAAAAAGGGAACATGCAACCAGATTACTATGTATCAAAAACTCTACTCAATGCCAAAACAAGATATAGTTTATTGGAGAAATTATCCCTAGCACTCGTCACAACATGTTGAAAGTTAAGGTCGTACTTCAATCGTCACCCAATAGTGGTACCAACATAGTATCCACTATATAGCATCCTACATAAGTTCGAGCTCTCAGGATGACTCACTAAGTGGGTAGTCGAACTTAGTGAGTGCAACATCACATATCAACCTTGAACCACATAGTTAACTATCAATATCATTCATTACATCCATAAATATACTCAAAATATAATAGAAATAAGAACAACCCTAAGCCTACTCATAAAACATGTGCTATATGTGTTTATACATTCAAAATAAACGCAGATTAGATTCATGACATATGATCTCAACCATGGCTCTAGTACCAATTTTTTTTTTTTTTTTGATCATGTGATTGATAGTGTGGCAGAAGTATGGGATAACATTTATATGCGATAATAAGAATTATTAAAGTATGAGAATGAATCACTCTAGAAACAATAGTTAGAATGGAATCTTTCTCGTGCGACATGAATCTAAAGAAAAGAACATAATACCTTTTCTAGATGTAGATCGGATAGCTTCTTAGCCTCCTAACCCACCATCTTCCATATTGTGGCTCGCATAAAGAGAATGAGACATGTAGATGTCTTTGCTATTTGGTAGGATACACAAGAACACTCTTTGAATCTCAACACATAAGATAGTATTCTTCTCACAAAGCAGAGAGAACAAAGTTCTCTATTTCTCTCTCTCGAAAAATAACATAAAAAGCATACATTTTCCCCCATTGGTGTTATGTGTTATTTATAGAACAACCAAAAAAAAAAGACCTAGACCTAATTTCATTGGGCTTATGCATGAACCACGGTCTATTTGGACTATAGTTGGCGCCAACTGCATGGCTTTGGACACTGTAGTATTTTTATCTTTATAAAATGCTATTTGTTTGTTGGGCCATTATCATATTATTTTATGTTGTATACACTTATACTACAAAATTAAATATGATCAAATGAATTTTCAATAAAAAATTATTTTACAAAATTACTAATATAATTTTATTTTCCATTAAATATGTAACGCCAATTTCTTAAAGCATTATGATTGTGCATTTATAAACTTTAAAGATAAAATGTGTCTTTAAAATAAATAAACTAAAAACCTTTAATGAAAATAAATGAACTAATGACCCTTCAAAAGAAAAATAGACTTTGAAATCTCATAATTTTAAAGAAAATGGAATAGCATGACAATTTTTAATCCAAAATAATACTTTAAATCTCTAAGAAAATCTAAACAACATCTTTCATAATTTCCAAAATAATAAAGTGTTCCAAATAGGTTGGACCCCCCAAGGTCGTTAAATCCTAAACATCTATGTCCTCCACCAAAGCTCTCCAACTTATTGTTGTGTAGTCAACTCTTTACCTTTACCTGCAACACGGTCTACCGGTGTTGTTCTGGCCAGTGTGTAACTGAGCTGTGTAGGACACAACCCTCTAACCCATAATAAACATGCATATAATCATCATAAACAATATATCCATAACAACATCATTCATGTTTAACATAATAGAATAAAACATATATTACTGGTGTCGCTTCAGTCGTGTACTAGTGTTGTTCTGGCCATTGTGGAACTAAGAACTAATTAACGTAAGCATGCCAAATAGATATCCAATATATAATGTAACATAACATAATCATACACAAAATTCATAACATGTAACATACTATCATACAAAAAGCAATTATACTTTCCATGATCATACTTAAGTATGCCGAGCTTACACCCTGTGTGCAGGTGTCCACTCTTCTTACCTTAAGTCCAGCATGAATCACAACCATGTTCCTTCAAGTTTCTTTACCGAGCCCTAAACCAATCAACATGCAAATTTGAATTTTAGAGAACCAAAACTCAATTCATGAATCACATGATCAAACTTATTTTATCGAAGACCTATTCATTACCAACACACCTCTGTGAAAACTCTAAAACACCCTAACAAAAAGGTCTTAATTAAATCTAATACGACCCATCAAAACAATAAGCGAAACAGAATAAATCTTATTTATGTACATCAGCCACAGACGTGTCTTCTAACAATACAGTCGCATGTTTTTTGGGAGAAACCTAGTTTTTGTGTGTTGGACGCAGACGCATCTCCCATTGGTGCAGTCGCGACTTTTCTGGGTAAGAACTCAATCGCGATTTTGTGACTTATCTTCGCCTCAGCCCCAACTCCTCAAACCAAACAATCATTAAACAAGATTTTAATGTATAATCATCCCTAGATTCAATACATAACATTCATAACATATTATATTATCAATACATCATTAATCCCATGCACACATTCAAGAATTCTCATAAATGCATGGTTAGGGTTTAAGAACTCTAACTTCACCTTCAACCTCTAGACACCACATCAAAACATAACCAAACCTTAGCCATTTACCATAAACCATTCCAAGCATGTTTCCACCATTTACATTTTCTTTTACTATCATCATCATCATCATCATCATCATCATCATTAAACTTAAAACCCTCACACATTCTCTCTTTATCTTATTAATCTCTTCCTCATGTTCAACAAGCCCTAGCCGACTCTACCATTTTTCCTTCAACTTCAACTCTCTTCTCCTCAATCCATCCCACCTATGTATCACTCTGACCTTCTCTTTGTTCAACTTGCAGGTCGACAATGCAGTTGGGGATGGGCGAAGTGTTTTGATTTGGGATTTTGGTAAACACCTACTCATCCTCTTCTATCTCCCTTTCCTCATCTCTCTCTTTGATCTCTCTCAAAGGCATCCTCTACTATCTCTCTCTCTCTCTGTTCTTTCTTACATATCGATATCGTGGGCGTTGGCAGAATGGTTGGCGGGACTAGCAATGGCAAAATCATTCTATGGTGGAGCTTGTTGGGCAAGGCTATCATAACACAATATTATAGTGTTCTTTTTTATTGTGTTAATTTTGAGTTTTAAATTATTGGATTATATAAATTTTGGGTTTCAAATTATTGGATTGTTAAGATATGCAAATTTTCATTTTCTTAATTTATGAATTTCACGTCTCAAACTTTTGTTTTGTTTTATTATATTTATATTTAAATTATTTATTGTTCATAAATTAATTAGATATAAATAAAAGTAGAAAAGAAAAAGTCATTATCATCTTGTAATATCCATTTCAAAATATCAATAATTGGATAGGATTTATAAATTCCAAATAAAAAAATAGAATTTATGTCTCATTTAAAGGGATATTAAAAACAAATCATACATTTCACGTCCCTTCATATGGGACGTAAAATGTGGTCCCCAAGAGAACCACATTTCATGTCTCATATTAAGGGATGTGAAATATTTTTTCATGGCCCTAGATATCATGACCCATGTAGTGGGGATGTGAAAAGTGTTTACTGTCACCCCTAAAGGGTCCTATAAACCCCTTTTTGGTGGTAGTAGTTGTAACGACCCGGATTTTTCAAGACTCGATAATGCAGAAATATAAATGTTTTCATTTAAAAAAATGTCTCAAAAACCCATAGAAAAAAAAACTTTTTAAAAAGTCGTATGGCCATACTTAACATTTAGTTACAAACATGTTTTATAAAGATTAGAGTGAGCCTAGTTTAGGAAAATTACACAACATTTCCAAAAATAAAAAGGCTCCCCAAAAGGTCGGTCCACATGTACATTTGCAAGGAAGACTCCAGCGCTCACTGCTCTGCCTTGCCCTTGCTCTTACCTACAACATGAAACAACTAGGTAAGCGAAAACGCTTAGTAAGATCAACTTTCAAACAAAGCAGATAGAGAAATAGGGATCCGGACCCATCCGGACCCTACACAATCAATTTCAAGAATGCTAAAGCATCCTGGCAAACATATGGTCATGCCTGATAACCAATGATAAATTAATTCGTAACTAGATAAAAATCCTGCACTCAGAAAAATCCCAGAACGAGCAGATATATTATATCACAACTATATCTTATCAACAATTATATCCCTGCACTCAGAAAATCCCAGAGCAAACAGATATATTATATCACAACTACATCTTATCAACAATTATATCCCTGCACTCAGAAAATCCCAGAGCAAGCAGATATATTATATCACAATATAATTCGAGACCAACGCTCGACAATTTCCAACAATTCAGGCGAACGCGCCCTCCAACATAATTGCTAATCTGTAAAAGAGAACCGAGTCTCCACACTAAGATCTAGCCAATAAATATTCTCATCAAGGGTAACTATCGTGTTACCTAGGGCATCGCTACTTATCCAAGAGTGTAATCCAATTTACACGGTTTTACGGAGACTTCTATGTTAATCAGTGGTGCTGGTGAGCAGCTGCCCCTAGGGTGTTCAACCTCACTCAAACTTGGCAACCCCTAGTATCTCTAGGCACTCTCACGGAATGGCCAATATTCACGGCTGCTATCCGGGAATAACTTATCAGAGCACTTGCTCGGATTCTAACCGTCCAATGATTAAGTAAGCATGAGGGCCCCTAGGTCCCATTTATCTTGGCGCCCCTAGGTTTAACCAGCTTATCCTCATCTCATGGCCACTCGTCTCGGTAATGAACCGGACATAAATAAAATCAAGCAGTGTGACAGGGATCAACCCTCTAGGATATGACGGACTTCTACCGTTCATATTTTCTAAATCAGCACTCACTAGACTAACGTCTCTAAGCAACTTTCTATGACAGCCTATGTATATGCATGTATCCCTATACTAACATACAAGACAATAATCATTTCATGTTGCAGCCATACAATATAAGTTGACTTACTTGGAGTCCTTAGCGCTCAGCAAGTTTTCACCCTCCAACGTTCAGTCCAGTTACGCTTAGCCAATACTGTAGTTATCCATACAGTATACTCGGATTAATTATGGCACTCATAATTCATTATTATTATTTTGGGCAGTTTGGTCATTTTAATAAAAGTCATTTGTAAGGATTTACAATCCTTATTTGGTTTTAAACCTATTAAGGAAAGTTATACAAAATATTCGAGACTAAACCCTAAGTCTCGGGGAGACCTATCCTAAGGTCTCGATACCTAGGCTCGGGTATCACAATTGTATTTCCCACAATCCGCTAAAAATCTTAGTCTTTCAAGGTATCGCTATTAACCCGCACTTTCGACTAGTCGGTTAAAATATGTAAGATTTTAGCCGGTATTATATCCAGAAAATACAAATAAATTCCTTAATTATTTTTAAAGAAAATAAACTCTTTAAATTTTCCTTTTATTTTTCTTAAGGTTTTAATATCTAAAAACTGTTTTAAGAAAATTGCCTAATTTGTCTTAATTAGGAAAACCGTTATAAATTTCTCATCTTGACTAATTAATTTTCCAAAAGCAATTAATCAATTTTACTTACTAGGAAAATAATTTATTTAATTATTTTCTCAAAATATAGGGTTTTAAACCCTCTTTTAATTTATTAACTATTAATAAATTAAATCTCTTATTTTTAGAAAGAATAAAAACTCTTTAATAAAAATAATTCATTTAAACTCAAAGGGATAATTTTAGTGAAAATATGATTTCAAGACTTACCAATTTATATCTTGAAATAAGCAAAATTTTACTTTTTACCTTATGTTCCAAAATCTCATTCTTACACTAAGTGTGAAAAACTTATTTTTCACATTTTTAACTACATACTTCGTTAGTTCATAACTTGAAATTTACTTACCCAATTGTTACCAAAATTTCCCAATTCCATTTTTGTTATGCCATTTAGGTCTTTGAAAAATGTTAGGTCAAAATGAGCATTTTTGATTGGTGAAATCATTTTCCAACAATGAGGTAAAAATGACCTTATTTTCAAGTCCTTATTTTTTCCAAACTTTGACAGTTAATAACTTTCAAACCGTTTAATATTTTCTTACCAAATTTTACAGTGGAATAATAGGTTATGCCAGTAATATGTACACCAAATTTTAGAAAAAACTGGGTTCATTTTCCCTATACAGTGGCTGTCCAAACTTGGTTCCGAAAATGAGAATACGAAAAAACAGTTTTTTACCTAAACTTTGAAATAGCATAACTTACTCATTTCTAAACATTTTTTAGTGTTTCAAAAGCTCAATTTTATGTACTCAATCTCAAAAACATCACAGTATAATTTAATTTTACAAAAACAATATACAGTGGCTGCTTGACCCCTTGGAAGTCACAGCTTAAAACATGTTTTGTTTTAGGGTATCCTACAAAACCCTTGGGGGTTTTGGTTCCCATTTTCAAAAATCAATACACATGCATCCTAAATATTATTAAACAACTAACATAACCTTATTACATCACCAACAAGAAACTTTAAGCATTAAATATACTAAATCATGCTTAAAACTAAAAACCCTACAACAAAATCATCAAAAGTAAACTTTTTACCTCTTTGGTGTTCTTGCTTAAGGTTTTGACCTTCCTATTAGCTTTTGCTCCTCCAAAACCTTTCAAAAACCCTAACAAACTTCCCCCAACAACATATTCAATTAGCTATTTGAAACTCTATGCTTAAAACTTTACAAAAGCCTAGATTAGTGAAAGTTTACCTTAGGGAAAATACTTCCTAGACCAAGACTTAGCCTCAAAGTTTCCTTGGTGTTCTTGGGCTTGAAAAATGGAGAGAACACTTTGAGAGGTCTTCAAAAATAAGATGAGTGAATGTGAGAGAGTGGTGTGGTCGGTTGGGGAGGGTTGGAAGAGTTTATACTATCTAATTTATCTCAAAAACACTCAAGTGTTTTCCTCCCACTTGCCCACTTGACTTGGCTTAGTTAAAATGAGATTTACCTTTATTAAGTTGGGTTCACACCACCTAAAACCACATGGCCGGCCAACCCTTTGCCATATATGATCATTTCATTTTTTTTTTTTTTTTTTAATAAAGGTTTCATAAGAAGAAAAGTCAAAATTGGCTTTTGACACCTTTTTCACTTTTATTAAGTTTTAATCACCAAACTTAACATTAATTAATTAAATTAAATGTCTCTCACATTTAATTTAATTAATCACATAACAAAATTTAACTTAAGGTCCATTCATGGAATAAAATTCCCCATTTCGGTAAAATTAGGCATTTAACACAAAATGCCCTAAAATTTCCATTTTCTTTTAGGTTTATTATTTTTGACCAAACTTTAACTTTTATGAATGTATTTTATGCCCAAAATATAATTGCCATGATTTTTTCGTTTTATTTTCCAAGATTTTTACCCGATCAGGGTTTTTGTGTCGGTCCAGGACCGAAAGTCTTATCTTGACTTTTAAAATCACAAAATTCATATTTTGGCTAGCAATAACTCATAGAATACTTACAAACAAAATATAATATTATTTAAAATCATATTCTTAACCCGGGGGAAAAATCCCGACCCGAGTCGTTTAAAGGTACCCAAAAACGTAGGACGTTACAGTAGTCTTCTATTTTAGGATCACATTACTTTGGGAGAATTGATCGTTTTATTGCATTTCCCAACTTTAGTGAGATGAGAGGGGTTTATGAAAAACAACTTGAATCATTTCACATGTTTAGGCAACCCTTCTCACCTTACTCTGACACACTACCCTACTAGGAGAAACCATCCAAATTTTAGTTGGCAATCTGAATCCAGTCAAACTTCAATTTTTTAAATGCAAGATAAAATAAAGTTCATTTTTTACTCTAGACAATACATAATATTGACTTAGTATATTAACCTTAGAAGATCTCTTCGGTCTACAAAGACTCATCAAGCCAATTTTGTATTATATTTATCTTTTTTTTGTTTTTCTTTCTTTTATACTATTTCTCTTTTTTCCTTCTTGTTATTTTTGCTTTTGTAAGTTTTTTTTATTACTATTTGTTTTGTTGGAGACACATTATTAGATCGCTCAGCTTCATGGGTATCATGTTTCATTCAGGTGTTATCTATTCCTATTCTTTTAAATAAGTATATCTTCAAAGATTGAGAATACTGTCTCATTTTCAGTTGAGGTAGTGAACATATTCACGTGTGAAAATATAATTATCTTGTTGAATCTTTTAGTACAATTTTTGTGAAGTTATTTGAGTATGATTACAAAAATTTTGCTTAAGTTAGTTTGTGTTATTTTTAGCTCTTAAGAAGTGATTTCCATAATTTTTTTATGCACATTTCAAACATGTGGTAAGATGGTTATTTACCCAAGTAGTTGAGGAAAATTCCAAGTGCTTTTAATTTTCTTGGTAAGTTATGAGGGTTGGGTAAACAACTTTTTAAATTTTATTAATAATTTGAGGTGGTAGATCAATTTTTGGAATTCAAAATGTAATTAATTTTTTTCTGCATATGCAAAAAATAAATTGAGGAAAAAATAAAAATAAAAAACAAGCGCAACATTTAAAATATATATATACATGAAAAAAATATATATGTTTTATTTCTTTGTTTTTATTTTATTTTCAGTTCTTATTCAATAAGGTTGTTGAATAAATCTCAAAAGTATATTTTTCATTTGTGTTAACCCACGATTTGGTGTGAACGACAAAATATGGGAAAATGACAAAAATGTGAATGGTTGAAATTTGAAAAGTAATTTGAAAAATAACATAAGTACTTTGGCTGAGAAATTTTACTATTAATATATATATACTAGATACAAGCAACGTGCAATATGCACGTTTGCTTAGCTTTATTTATAGAATTTATTAATTATTTTTATTAAATTTATATTAATGTCATATAAATTTTGAAATAAATATCCTATTTTAATTAAATAATTTTTTTTTAAGTTTATGTTTGTTCTACTTTTTGAATTTGGGAGTGACAACAAGAAATTATATATTATATGTATAATGTAATATTAAATATTATACATAGATTTTAAATTTAAGTTTCTTGCTAGTTTTTTCAAAAAATAAAGCAATTTGTTGCTAATTCATAATAGATTATATTATATGTTTAATATGATATTATTCTAATAAATGAGTTTAAGTTTAATTAAATTTTATTTAATTTATAAAACGTATGATTTTATTATTTTTAAATAATTATCATTGTAAAATATCTCAAAAATATCATATTTTAATTTGTTTAATTATTTATTATTTTTAAATAATTATTATTGTAAAATATCTCAAAAATATCATATTTTAATTTTTTTAATTATTTATTTTATTTTATTTAAGTTTAAGTGTTTACAAATTACCGTTAGATATAAGAATATTCAGTTAAAGTTAACATTAAAATAATAAAAATAAAAACGTTAAAACCAAGAATTTTCATTATCTACACACTTATTGTATAGAAGAGATATATATTATATTATATACTAATAATCATAAATTTGAAAAAGAAGAATTTAAAAATCTGAAAAAATTTAGAAAATAGAAAGAATGTTTTGAAACAATTTTAGAGTGTCACATCATCTCCTTGTTGCTCTCTTTTATATAAATATACTAGGTAGAAGCAATGTTCAATGCATGTTTGCATAGTTTTAAAGTCGTAAACATTGTCTATAATTTTAATAAAAATTGGTTTGCTGTTTTTTTTTCAAATATATATATAATAGAATGAATTATAGTTCTATAGTATATATAAATATTTATATCAATAATCTCTATATATATGACATCTAAACAAAACATTGATATAAATATATATATATATATATTTACATGGCTACATGACATATATATAAAATATAATAATATTTAAAAAGAAATTACTAAAAGAAATAAAATAAGAATAGAAAAAGTCATAGTGTAGACAGTAGTATGCATACATCAACTATTTTTAGTTTCTAATATCCTTTGATGAAGAAAAAAAGAGCTTCAAATCACTTGATAAAAAAATAAACTATCACACAAATTTATAAGATAAAAAAAATGATATGTATGTCTTTATTATTTTTAAATAAATATGATTTAATTATTTAAATTATCATAAAATATCTTTAAAATATCATATTTTAATTAATTTTTTTGTTATTTAAGTTTATGTTTTGTTCTAGATTTTTAATTTGGTAGTAACAACAAAAGATTATATACAATATGTTTAATATAATATAAAGTTTAAATTTAATTAAATTTTATTTTTAAGTTATAAAATATATAGTTTTATTATTTTTAAATAATTATTATTGTAAAATATCTCAAAAATATTATATTTTAATTTGTTTAGTTATTTATTTATTTAATTTTATTTAAGTTTAAGTTTAAGTTATGTTTACAATCTAGCGTTAAATATAAGAATAGTATGTTCTCTTAAAGTTAATGGGAAAAAAAATAAAAAACCATTAAAACCAAGAATTTCTGTTAAATATAAGAATATTCCGTTAAAGTTAACGGAAAAAAAAAATCGTTAAAATTAAGAATTTTCGTTATCTATCCACTTTATTATATAGAAGATATATCATGATGGATGTTTTAACTCATATTTTATTATTGAGTAATATCATGATAAATTTTTTGACTACGGATTTTACTAATAAGGAATAACATTATTTCACTTTTAAAGGGGTTATTGACATTGATTAAAATTCAAATGGATCTTGAATGTCTAGAGTTGCACCCGAGAAATGGGCCTGTTTGGCATTGTTTTTTGTTTTCAAAGTTGTGTTCTCAGAAATGAGAGCAGAAAACTCTTTTTGTAGTTTTCAAAAAACAAGAGGTATTTGGTTAATGTTTTCTAAAACAATTTTTTAGTTTTATTTTTTTTTAAATCTTAAATAAAATATTAACAAATATATTTACAAATAGAAAAATATCTTAAAAGTTTCTAATAAATAATGAGATAAAATAATTTGAAAAAAAATGATGAAAAATAAGAAGTGAGAAAGTAAGGAGAGAAAATTTGAAGAAATAAAAATTGAGAAGAGAAAAATTGATCCAAGAAAAAATGAGAGAGAATGTGATGAGAAAGAAAGTGAAGAGAGAGAAGTGATGAGAGAAGAAATAACGAAAGAGAAAAAATGATGAGAGAGAAAATGATGATATATTAAGTGATGAGAGAGAAAGTGATGTGAGAGAAACTGAAGAGAGAAAAACTAATGAGAGAGAAAATTATGTGACAATAAATAATGTTAGATAATAATAAATAAATAAATGATGTGAGAAAAAAATATATATAGACAAAAAATTTTAGAGAACAACAGAAAACAACTTTTTGTTGTTCTCAAATTTTTTTATTTTTTGTAACTTTGTTTTTAAAAATTGTTTTCTGCAAACAACGCCAAACACCCAATTTGTTTTCAAAAAATAGTTTTTAGCATTTAAAAATAAAATACAGTTTTTAGTTAAGGTGTCATATGTCACGGGCCGGCTATTTGGGTATTCCAACTAGACGGAACGTGCGACACTTGCAGACTCTTCAAGCTAGCAAGTCAGCCTACAACACACACCTACAGGCAAACAAACTCAGCGGTTAGCCACATACACATCTCGGACATGCAACGGGCGATAACGAAGTATGAGCAAGCACAAAGCAAGTCATTCCTAGGAACGTCCACACAACACAAAGCACACAACAAGGCAAGTGGCACACAATGGCCCAACGAAGGTAACAAACAAGTAACACATAAGCAACAAGGATGCACACAGGGACAGGTATGGATAAATGTTATTTCATTAATATATAGCCTTGATAGGGCAAGGGAGTACACAGCTTTGGCCCCTATCTGCTGATGGCCATGGTGCTTCCCTAAGTCACCAGGTCACCTCCCCCTAAGGAGCCTTCTAGGGAAATAAAGTCTTCCCAGGAACATATATGATTTTTGTCTGTGAGACATATGCAATATTACAAAACTGCCACTACCATATCCCATGAGGTTGCTTGGTGCAAGACTTGACTAATGATCAAGCACCAAGGCATGCTCATTTCAAAATGGCCCCATGTGGGTGTGCCAAAGGGGCAGCACGCCACACTCTCCCCCACTTAATCTTTCGGCGCCCTCGACGAAGTAGCTTGTAGATCTTCAATCTTCTGCGTGAGCTTCTTCAAGTCTTCCGCCCTTTCCCAGCTGATTTCGTCATCAGCGAGCCCCTTCCATTTTACCAGATATTCCTTATGCTTTTTTCGGTCAGTGGTGACCGTTCTTTCCGCCAGGATTTCTTCAGGTTGACGCTTGCTCCTTGGCTGAACACTGACTCCTCCTCTGGTTGACTGGTTGCGCTCTGGATTGGCTGGATCTTCATGATACGGCTTCAAGTTGCTGACGTGAAGGACCGAGTGTATCTTCATCCAAGCGGGTAGGTCGACTTTGTATGAAGTTAGGCCAACTTTTGAGATGACTGAGACTGGACCCTCGTACTTGCGGACGAGTATGATGTCTTTGTCCCCTCGGAATCTCAACTGTTCGGGCCGCAGCTTGATTAACACTAAGTCACCTGCTTTGAACTCCAGTGGTCTGCGCTTCTGATCTGCCCACTTCTTCATTCTTCTTGAGGTTTTCTCTAGATAAGCTCGGGCAATCTCTGTTGTCTTCTTCCAGTCTTTGGTGAAGTGAAAGGCTTGCGGGTTCCGACCGCGATATTCGTCCACTGTGTGGGGTAACAGTGGTTGCTGTCCATTAACAACTTCAAAAGGGCTCTTATTCGACGAAGAACTCTTTTGAGAGTTGAAACAAAATTGAGCTACATCGAGTAGTTGCGGCCAATTCTTCTGATTGGCATTGACAAAGTGGCGCAAGTACTCTTCCAACATCCCGTTGAATCTTTCTGTCTGCCCATCTGTCTGCGGATGGTAGCTCGAGGAAATATTCAGTTGTGACCCCAAGAGATTGAATAATTCGGACCAAAACGTCCCCGTGAATCTTCCATCTCAGTCACTGACTATGTTCTGGGGCACTCCCCAATATTTGACAATATGTTTGAAAAATTGTCTAGCTGTCTCTTCTGCCGAACAGTACTTCGACACTGGGATGAATGTTGCATACTTCAAGAATCTATCCACGACCACCAAGATCGCACTTAAATCTCCTGTCTTTGGAAGACTGGTGATAAAGTCAAGCGACACGCTCTCCCATGGTCGACTTGGGACTCGCAAGGGCTCCAACAACCCAGGTGTCTTGTTCCTATCGACCTTGTCTTGCTGGCAGACCAGACAGGTCTTGGTGTACTCCACTACATCGTCCCGCATTTGTGGCCAGTAGTATCCCTGCTTCAAGAGGGCATGGGTTCTCTGCCACCCTGGATGGCCTGCCCACAGAGTGTCATGACACTCGCTTAGTAATGTCCTTCGCAAATCTCCAGCTTTTGGAACATACAAGCGCCCCCCTTTAGCCCACAGAAGGTCATCCTCCACCCAGAACTGGCGAGTCTTGCCTTCTTTTACGAGCTTCAGGATGGTCCTGACAACTGGGTCTTTCTCTAGGTTTTCTTTAATGCGTTCCTTGAGTGGAGTGTTCACCACACTAGCCGATAAACTAGCCATGATCTTTAGAGTCGCCAACTCCGCTTTGCGACTCAAGGCGTCAGCCGCCTGGTTCAAGCGTCCTGCCCTGTGCTCAAAACGGAAGTCGAATTCCGCCACAAACTCCTGCCATCGAGCCTGCTTAGGGGTCAGCTTCGGCTGAGTAAGGAAATGACTCACAGCTGCATTATCCGTCTTCACCACAAACTTTGACCCCAGCAAGTAATGCCTCCACACTCGCAAGCAATGTATAACTGCGAGGAGCTCCTTCTCCTGGGCAGTATACCTCCTCTCAGCTTCAGACAGCTTGCGACTTTCGTATGCAACTGGGTGGTCCTCTTGTACTAGTACCCCTTCCAGAGCATAATCTGATGCATCTGTCTGTACTTCGAAGGGCTTGCTAATAGTTGGCAAGGCAAGAACAGGATCCTTCATCATGGCTTCTTTCAAACTCCTGAACGCTTCAGCACACTTGTCAGTCCACGCCCAAATCACACCCTTTTTCAGAAGCTCGGTCAAGGGTGTCGCCCTTCTTGAGTAGCCGTCCACAAATCGTCTATAGTAGTTGGCTAGGCCCAAGAAGGAGCGGAGTTCTTTCACGTTGGTGGGGGCTTTCCATTCCTGGATTGCCCTCACCTTCTCCAGATCCATACGAATACGGCCACGTTCCACCACGTGGCCTAAGAACTTGATGCTCTCCTGTGCGAACGAGCATTTCTCTCGCTTCACATATAGCTGGTTCTCTCTCAACTTCTGAAACACTTGAGCCAAGTGTTCTTGATGCTCTTCAATCGAGGCGCTATAAACCACGATGTCATCCAAGTACACCACCACGAACTTATCTAGATACTCGTGGAATACTTGGTTCATTAGTGTGCAGAAGGTAGCAGGTGCATTTGTCAACCCAAACGGCATTACTCGAAACTCAAATGCTCCGTATCGAGTAACACACGTAGTCTTTGGTTCATCCCCATCTGCAATCCTCACCTGATAATAGCCCGATCTCAAGTCCAACTTCGTGAAGTATTTGGCTCCACTTAGCTGGTCGAACAAATCAGCGATTAGAGGAATGGGGTATGTGTTGCGAACTGTCACCTTATTGAGAGCCCTATAGTCGATGCACAGTCTCAAGCTCCCATCGTGCTTCTTCTGGAATAGCACCGGTGCGCCATATGGCGCCTTCGACGGTCTGATGAAACCTGCCTCCAATAGCTCTTTTAATTGCTTCCTCAATTCTTCTAGCTCAGGGGGTGCCATTCTGTATGGCGCTTTTGTTGGAGGTTTCGCCCCGGGCACCAGCTCTATCTGGTGATCAATCCCCCTCTTTGGTGGCAAGGCTTTGGGGAGTTTATCTGGCATCACATCCCCATACACCTTTAAGACCCTCGTAATTTCTAGTGGAACAATTTCTTCCACTACTTCTTCGAACACGGTGGGTACAGCTACATAAGTGGTCTCCTGCTTCCTCACACCCTTCTTGAACTGTAAAGCTGATAGAAGCTTCACAGCAGGGGGTGGCTTCACCTTTGCAGGTACCATTGAAGGAGTCTCTCCCATTATGAGTAAGCTTCCAGTGGCAGGAATTGGAATGGCACCTTTCTCGGTTAGAAAGTCCATTCCCAAAACTACATCGAAGTCGTCCATATGGACGACCACCAAATCAGTCTGCCCTTCCCACGTGTCGATTTTCACTTTTACCCCTTTAGCATGCCAGTTGTGGCCAAGGCTTTGGAGTTGACCGCCTTCATGCAGCCTGCATCTTTCTCCAGCTTTAGTCCCAGTCGCTTTGCTTCGAGTTCAGAGATGAAGTTGTGGGTGGCGCCAGTATCAATCATCACGCTTTTGGCAGGCTTGCCATTGATAGCGGCATCCACGAACATTAGCCCTTTCCCCAGGGTCTTCTTCCCTTTCTCGCCATGCTTCTTGAGAGCGTTCAATAGGCGGACAGCACCCATGTGCGCGTACTCTTCTTCTTCCTCTTCTCCATCACCCTGTTGTTCTTGGCCGATGAGGGCATTCAGCTTGCCTTGGAATTGGCAAACTGCCGACTTGTGTGGGCCTTTGCAAATCCAACAAGCTAGCAGCTTCTTCCCTACAGCAGCATCTGTCCCACTGGAAGAATTGGACTCAGCTGTCCTCTTCTCTCCCCCACTCTTACCCTGCCAGGACTTCCCAGACTTCTTACTCCCGGCGCTACTTGAGCTGGCTGGAGGGGTAGCCCTTTTTGGCAGGCTACTCTCCGGAGTGTAGTCTGTTAAGCGTTCGGCAGCAGCTTGAGCGGTGGCCAGATCGGTCACCCGCTGTCTTTGAAGTTCTTGCTTGGCCCACGGTTTCAATCCCTCGAGGAAGCAGAAGAGCCTGTCCACTTCGGACATGTCTTTAATATCGAGCATCAGTCCCGAAAATCTCTTTACATACTCTCGGACTGTCCCGACTTGTTTAAGCTCTCGTAACTAGGGACGAGCTATGTAAGCTACATTCTCTGGCAGAAACTGCGTCTTTAATTCCCTCTTCAGGTCCGCCCAAGATGTGATAGTACACCTGCCATTCTCTATATCATCATACTTGGTCCTCCACCACACCTTGGCATCCCCCGACAAATACATGGTAGCCATGGCGACCTTTCCATCTTCCGAATCGGCCCGCACGACTCTAAAGTAATGTTCCATGTCAAAGAGGAAATTCTCCAAATCCTTTGCATCTCTGGCCCCATTATAGGGCCTCGGCTCGGGTACTTTGGCTCGGCCATATTCCATACCTATCGGCCCTGTTGCAGGGGCATTCCCAACCGCTCGCATGGTCAGGTTTACCTTGGCAGATAGCTTAGCCATTTCTTCTCTGAGCACAGCGACTGCCTCCCTGCAATCTTCCGTCGTGTCATTTATTGAAACTTCTTGTTCCTTTAGCATGCGCTCCACTGCCGCGATGCGCTCTTCCCACTGAGGGGAAACAGAAGTACTTGTTGGAGTGTTTCTTTTCTCCAACGCGATAATTCTGGATAGAAGAACATCATTCTCCTTCTCTAACGCAGCTATGCGATTGTTTGCATCAGACGAACCCGAGTCCTGACTTGCAGAGGAAAGATCCCTGACCCTCTCGTCCAGGCCATCTAGTACCCCTACTCGCTTCTCAAGAGCTTCGATCCTCTGAGTGTTGCTCACCATAGTGTGTTTTTGCCAAGCGCTTTCTAACTTGGCTCTGATATCAACTGTCACGGGCCGGCTATTTGGGTATTCCAACTAGACGGAACGTGCGGCACTTGCAGACTCTTCAAGCTAGCAAGTCAGCCTACAACACACACCTACAGGCAAACAAACTCAGCGGTTAGCCACATACACATCTCGGACATGCAACGGGCGATAACGAAGTATGAGCAAGCACAAAGCAAGTCATTCCTAGGAACGTCCACACAACACAAAGCACACAACAAGGCAAGTGGCACACAATGGCCCAACGAAGGTAACAAACAAGTAACACATAAGCAACAAGGACGCACACAGGGACAAGTATGGATAAATGTTATTTCATTAATATATAGCCTTGATAGGGCAAGGGAGTACACAGCTTTGGCCCCTATCTGCTGATGGCCATGGTGCTTCCCTAAGTCACCAGGTCACCTCCCCCTAAGGAGCCTTCTAGGGAAATAAAGTCTTCCCAGGAACATATATGATTTTTGTCTGGGAGACATATGCAATATTACAAAACCGCCACTACCCTATCCCATGAGGTTGCTTGGTGCAAGACTTGACTAATGATCAAGCACCAAGGCATGCTCATTACAAAATGGCCCCATGTGGGTGTGCCAAAGGGGCAGCACGCCACATCATACACCCTTAAATGTCTTCGTCATTATCACTTAATTGAGAGTCGTGTAATATTAATTGTCTTACTAACTTTTGAGTTCACGTTTAGACTTTTCTTTAGAAAAAGAAAAACTATTTGATGTTTCCTATTGTAATAGCGCTTTAGGTATAACTACAATCATGTTGTAGAAATTTTCCATAAAAGTATTTAATATATTTATGAAAATTTCTTAAATTCAAATGATTTAACACCCACATTCTATTACACAATTTGAATTCAACAGCGTTTATTGATTTTGATTTACCACACTATTTACAAAGTTAGTATTCATCATATAGCTTAAAACTTTGAATTTGCTAAAATTATCATTGACGATTCAAACATGAAGCTAAAATGGTGTTAATAATGTGACCTCAATATAGAATGTCGTTACTCTTCCAAATAAAATACTACAAATTATAATTATAATTCCCAAAATGAAGCTTATCACAAAGATGAAAATAAAAACTAGTACGTATTTTTTTAGTTTATTTATAAAATTCTGTTTTTTATTATTACTAACTGAATTTAATAAACAAATTAATTAATGTGGAACTATTAAACAATTGTTTGATCAGATAGATATTCAGATATATCATGATAGAATGCTGATAGAATAGAATATGTGAACAATTAGTAAATAAACTTAAAGTAACGTGACACAAGAAGTTTTTTACATGATTCAAAAAACCTAGTCCACGGGGTCACGCGCAGAGATAAAATCAATTAGTAAAGTGTCAATAATACAAAAAGTAATTCACTTATACAAGTTTAGACCCCCTCTAAAACTTTGTCGTAACCTTGAAATACTCCACTTTAATAATCTGATTTTGATAAACACCAAGAGCACGAAATCTCTTCTGATCTTGATGAGTGCTTACTTCCTCCCAAAGTAAGTCTTGTTAAATTCTTCTCCCGAAAACTTGTATGCCATGTTCACAAGCTTTATGACCTGTTTAAGAATAAACAACACAAAGCACAAACAAACAAAGAGATAGTAGAACAAGAACTACTCTTTACAAATAAAATAACTCTTCAAAAGCATAAAACATTAGAATGGTGAAGAGGTAAGGATGGTTGCTGCTTAGGTCTGGTATTTATAGAGTTTAGAAACACCTAAGCCAGCCATCTCATTTATGGCCCAAATCATACCCTCAAGAAGTTACTCAAAATAACTTCTCATTTTATTAACTGTAAGAATTTCCAGATGTGACAGACAAACATTTTGTAGCATAAGGAAATGGACGAACATGGTCTTAAAACCCAGCCTGGTTCATTTCGAAGTTTCATTTCTTGGGCATCAAGACTCACTCAATTTCCTCTTTTTAAATAGACTAGAACCAATCAAAATATTCAGAGAATAATCCTATAAAAAGTCCTTAAAATAGATAAGTTACCATAAATAAATTAGGAAACTTGACTAATAATAAAATGCGCTTTAATAGAGATAATTATTCTTACCAAAAAGAGGCACTTACCCAAAATACCATTTCGAAAATACCAAATAATAAATATATTTATTATAAAAAGATTAGCAAATTTTAGAATTTTAAAATCTCCTCCTTTGGCAACTTTTTAGACAAAATATATTTTATCAATAAGAACACAAAAACTTACAGCAAACACTTTGTTAGAAAAAAATATATATAAGTTCCTAAGAACTCCCCCTGCAAATAAGCATACTAACAAAGATAAAATATGTCAACTTTTTGGAAAAAGTTTAACAAGACATGAACACTCAACTACCCCTAAAAATAGGGTCCAAGGTTGTACACAAAAAAAAACATAAAAATAAAAACCATCCAACTACTCCCTTTTTTGGTCTATCAAGGAGCCAAAGTAACGAAAAACAAAAAAAAACAAAAAACACTGAACAAGTTCTTTGGACAAACTGAAACAAGAGAAAATAAAAACTAAACACCCTTGGCTAAGGCAGTCAGTTGAGCAAGGATTGCTTGTTGAGTGGCCTCCAATGTTCCAAGTCGATTTTGTACCATGGTAAGATCAGTCTTGACAGTAAGAATTTCTGATGTATCATGACCAACACCAGATGGATTAGCAGCAATGACAGTGGAGACAGAAAGAATTACCATAGACTTGGACTTCTTCGAGGTTTGATCTTTCCCTTCAAATGGCTTGAATATGGGACCAGGAGGAGGAACCTCAACAGACTCAGTTGGCAGCAGAACATCTTTTTGTGATGACAGAATCTTAAAGATAAGTTAAGGAAATAATAAATTAAAGCCCTTCTTTTTTTCCTTCCTTAGAGACATAATTTGGTCCAAAATTAAGGAAGGAAGGTCTATTTGAGCACCATAACCAATTTTAAACAGAAAGAACGCCAACTCTTGAGACATAACAACTAGATTAGATGAGGGCATCCAGTTGGACAGAGCAAAA
This sequence comes from Humulus lupulus, assembly GCF_963169125.1. Taxonomy (NCBI): domain Eukaryota; kingdom Viridiplantae; phylum Streptophyta; class Magnoliopsida; order Rosales; family Cannabaceae; genus Humulus; species Humulus lupulus. The sequence goes on along the minus strand of NC_084796.1, from coordinate 31,460,764 downwards.
CGCATAAGCACAGCGTAGGTATATGTAAGATTCCATGATACCTTTTTGTCCCACCAACTCCGAAAGGACTAAGTTATTATCAAATTCAAGGGTATCTGGCATAACACTAATAGGCAAGTTTAGGACAGTAGCAATATCTTTAACTGTAAAAGAAAACCAATGACCCCGGACATATACTTTGCCATTCATAAAGGAATTATGATTAATAAAATCATCAGTAATGTTAGCATAAAATTCCTTTACAACCAGATCAACATACCCAGAATAGCCCTGTAAAGAATCTAACAATTCTCTATCTTGCAAAATACCAATCACCCTATGAGCAGCAAGATCAAAATTATTTTCACAAATAACCTTACGATTAGCATAATAAACCATATTCCTTTCATGATCATTATAGCAAAAATGATGAGCAATGAGGAACGGAAGATGAACCTGAATCAATTTTTTGGTTAGAACCTTGCGAGCAATTGGACTAGGAAAAGCCATGCGCCTCTTTCTCTTGAATTCAGAAGGTAGAGGTTCAGAGACATGGTCAGAGGGCTCAGACAGAATTTTGAATGCATCAGAATCCTCCTCTGATTCAACAACCCTTTCTTCAAAGGAAATCAGATCTTCAAGTTCTAGATAAGATTCTGACCTTTTGGTGCTTTCAAAACTAGAGTGGTCAGAAGGATCGACTGCTTCACCAGAAAGGTCTTCAGAAGGATCAACCTCAAAGGAAGAGACATGCAGGTGGAGTGATTTTGAGTTTCTTCGCTTGAGGAGATTTCTTTGAAGGAGACGGTTTTCCACGCTTTCCCCGTTCTTAACTACTACTGTTGAACCAGAAGCAGACGATTTGGAGCGAGTTAGAGAAGCAGGTGACAGACCTAAAATGGGTTGTGCAGCACCAGCAAAGTCTTTTGATTTTGCAGACACAGCCTTTGATGATTTAGGATTTGCAGCATGAGTCTCAATTTCAGCATGAAGGGTTCCAGTAGGCACCACCTCTTCAGATGGTGCTGGAGGCAGATCCATTAGAGGAGGAGACAGAGATGAAAGCACCAAAGGCAAGGTTGTGGATATAGGAAATGTCTATTTGCAAGCCCTAGTTTTGACAAAGGACTTTGGAGTAGATCCTGAAGCCACCAGAGGCGAAGGTGGTGGGGCTGAGCCACTCGCAGCAACAGTAGTTGGTCTGGGAGCTCCGGTGGTCTTGGTTCGAGCCATGGGTTCCTGCACACTTAGACAGCCGAGAGAGTAAACAAGCAGAAAACAAGAGAGAAAAAAAAACAATAAGTAAATTGTGAGAGTGGAAGAGTGATCGTGGGAGTTGAGTCCAAATGTGGGATATAGGCATAACAAAATGGGTAGTTACTCGTTTTTTACTAGGAGAGAAAAAAGACAACTTTTGTCTTAATTGTGACCAAACCAAAAAAAGGCAACAAATATATTTTTTAAAAAACAAATTTTCAAACTGTCCTTTTTCTTCTCACATAACACAATTAAAAATTAGATAACCTTAACTTTAGAGAGAAAGATGACAAGAATAACACAAAATCATATTGGACCAAAAAAAATGAATAAGGAACGAAATTCAAAATACCCCACGAGATTCAATTGGTTTACTCTTAAAAAACTATTTTCAATATTCTTTTATATATATATATATTATTTAATAAATGACCAAAACATTTCCTTCTACGGTTATCAAAAAATGTGAAACCTGAAAAATAATGACATTAAGTGAGTAATGGTAATGTTAGAAAAATTATTTGATCTATATAACATGCTTGAGAGTGTTGGAACAAAAATAAATTTGTCTAGAGCACAAAGTATTTTTAGGAAAAATATTAATCATAGAGGATGAGACTTACACCTTTTTTTTTTCTTTTTCTTCATATAGAACAAGTATTTGTGTGTGAATTGAAAAAATAGGGTCATTTCCCATGTTGGCAATTCTGGCCTTTTTCTGTAGTACCAAAGGAGACGATGTCACTGTAACGTCCTCCTAATCTAGGACAGTTACACGGTGTACTTTAAATAGTGTCAGACGTGCTAATAAAGCCATTTAGTTATAAACGTGTAACTAAAGTTAACGTCAAGGGTTAGGGTTAAAAATTTTGGTCAAAGGAACTGTTGACTTTTCATTTAAAAAGTTGCATACATACATGGGAGCCCAAAATATTACAAACAAATGTTTAAAAGGGTATATATACATCAAAAGCTACAACCGACCGACCTAAGTGGAAAAATCAAGGATACAACCCTAGTTCCTCTAAGATATCATCGGTCGTGATGGACAAGCAGCCGCATATGTACACACCACCACCAAAGCTCTCCAACTCATGGCTGGTCAAGCTTTCCTTTTCCCTTACCTGCACCACCTAGCACCCGTGAGCCAAGGCTCAGCAAGAAAACTTAAACATGTGCATGAACAGAAAATACAGATTTCCAGACACTTATCTAGCATGCCCAGCAATAATAACCTACTCATGCAGGCATACAATTACAATAAATGGTCATTGGACCATTTTGGGGTCGCTGCCCTGAATTGTTGACCATAGAGTCAACCCTAGGGCCCTATGCCCTAGCTATATGACCAGAAAGTCACCTAGGACCCTTGCCCTTAGCTCTGGGTAACTAGCCATAGAACTAGCCAAACGCTTTGTCTTCCAACGACCATAGGGTCGGCCAACATAATAGTACGTTGTTGATTTAGGCCCAAGCCTTTCGACCAGCGTGCAGCGCGCTATTACCGTCCTTGACTAATGACAAGCCATGAACCAGGTATTCAGATACAGATACAGATAAGCATACTTCAGACAGTACAAGTATGCATACATATTAATCATATAACACCATCAATTAAATGCAAACATAGTAATAACCACGTTCCCTAACGAGGTCGAGCCTTAGCTAAGCAAACCATGCGAATAATCATATAACACTTAGCCAGCAACGGAATATTTAAGTATGTTTAATCAAAAAGTGCTATCATAACACAAACACATACATTCTCAGGGGCCCAAGCCCTATTCATAATTATAATCAACAATCGGACCAAGCCCTAATCACATATATCACGTATTGGGTGTCATTTTCTTACCTCAGGTCCGAGTATAGCGTAAAATAAGGATGACCCTTGAGCACGATCCTGATTCCAAGCCCCTAGTGATAACCTAGTCACAACCATAATATAGGATCCCGTCAATAACTAGCAAATAAAGGCTTCCAGACCGAGTCCTAGCCTTCGGGACCTCGAATTCTACTAAACCAGGTAGTAGAATTGATCCCGAGCCCTTAGGAATAAATTCCTGTCATCAAAACCCTACAGTAGCCGAAACTGCCCAGGCAGGCCGCGAAGTGTGCCATGCTGCCCCCTTGGCACACCCACATGGGGCCATTTTGTAAGTGAGCATGCCTTGGTGCTTGATCATTAGTCAAGTCTTGTACCAAGCAACCTCATGGGGTAGGGTAATGACAATTTTGTAATTATGCATATGTCTCCTAGACAAAAATCATATATGTTACTGGGAAGACCTTGTATCCCTAGAAGGCTCATTAGGGGGAGGTAACCTGGTGACTTAGGGAAGCACCATGGCCACCAGTAGATAGGGGCCAAAGTTGTGTACTCTCTTGCCCTATCAAGGCTATATATTAATAAAATGATGTTTATCCATACTTGCCAGTGTATGCTTCCTTATTGCCTATGTGTTACTTGTTTGTTGTCTTCGTTGGGCCATCACGTGTCACTTGCCTTGTTGTATGCTTTGTGTTGTGTGGTCGTTCCAAGGAAAGACTTGCTTTGCGCTTGCTCATACTTTGTTATTGCTCGTTGCATGTCTGAGATGTGTTTGTGGCTAACCACTGAGTTTGTTTTCCCACAGGTATGTGTTGTAGGCTGACTTGCAAGCTTGGAGTGTCCGCAAGTGTCGCACGTTCTGTCTGCTTGAAGTTCCCAAATAGTCATCCCGTGACACGGAGCACCTCCCAGGTCAGAGGCTCCCTCCTGCCTAGAAGCTAGACACGGGCCGCAACCTGGCCTAGAGGGTCACGGCACGCCCTCGAAGCAGAACCCCACCTCTATCCTTGGGTTCGGTTGGGTCATGGTGCCCCAAGAACAAGGCCGCGACCTGACCCAATTAACCCAAATTTCCTCTGTTTTTCTCCAGCAAAAAACTTACCAAAATCTATCCAAATCATCCTAAAATCACAATTCAATCCTCATAACAGATTTAATATCTTCCCAGCAACAATACCCAACTTAAAACTAGATAAAAAAAAAACCCATCAAAACTCATTAATCCAACATTTGAGCTACAAGTTCAAGAGCACCAAAAACTCTAACAGAATTCAATAAAAAAACAGAGGTTAGAACCTTACCCCAGCTATGATTTAACTCCCCTTAGCTTTAGCCAATCCAATCTCAAGTTCAAGCCTTCAATCCCCAAGTTTTCAGCCAAAAATCTCTTGGTTTCTTCAAGCAATTTACTTAGAAAAATTAAAGAGAATGAGGGGGAGAGAGAGAGTCGGTTGAGTGAGCTGCTACAAGTTTTTGTTGTGTTTATGTTTTGTTTCCTTAAGGCTTAAATTACTTAAGCTAATCCAGAGGCTCAGGGTACCAAAAATATCCCTAAGGGAAAAATGGTCAAATCCCCGATATTCCCTCCTAATCTCACTAACTCCAAATATATCATCCATTATTCATTCCTGTTACCTGATAACCCGATACTGAGCTACATACCCAAAATACCCCTTGACTTGCCCCAAGTCGGGTATTGGGTCCTGTTGTGAATTTTCTGCTAACTTGCTCCTTAGGATTTTCTCGTGCCGAGTAACCCAAATAAACCCACATAATAATGTGGTCTCTCACATATATGCACTTATATACAATTATGCCTATAACGGACCGAATTACGAAAATTGCCCTTCTAATAAGAAACGGGCCCAAATACATATTTAATACTCCTAAACATGCATAACTAGTTATATTATCATATAACTCACGTAATCACATAATCATACACAAATATATCATATAAGCATATAATTCCATATATTGCTATCTTGGCTCCTTAATCAGGGCCCTAAGCCTTATTAGGTAATTTAGGACGTTACAGTCACACTACACCAGTGGTAGCCCTTTTCAATGGTAGTGTGTCCTTTACATAGGTCTAATTACATAGTCTCAACTTACTCAAAGCTGGCTTGCACACAATGGCATAGACAACTCTATTCTCAAAGAGGAACCTAACATTGAAGAAGATTTATTAATTAAGCTCAATGCCCTCTTAGTAGCCGTTTTTCCCAAAAATAAATTGTGAAGAAATTTTTATTTTGAAACCAATAAACTTAGCATATCATATATCAAAAATAATTAATCTAACTGAAAGTACTCACAATATTTTTTAAATTATTTGAGAATCGTTTAACATGAAAATACATAAAAGATAAACAAATGGGATGGTCATGAGAAAATAAATAATTACATACTACAAACCCCCAAGGATTTCATAAGGGAATCAAACCGAATTGAATCAAGGGACTTAGTGAAAAAATCAGCAATTTTCTTGTCTATTTCAATGTATTCCAAGATTACTGTCTTATTTTCAACAAGCTCTCTAATGAAATGGTGTATAATATCAATGTGTTTTGTGTGTGAATGTTGGACATGAATTTTAGAAATATTTATTGCACTGGTATTGTCACAAAAAATGGTTAAAGTATCCAATTCAAACGCATAGTCAAACATCATTTGTTTCATCCATAATAGATGAGTACAACAACTACCAGCAGCAATGTACTCGGCCTCATCTGTAGAAAGAGACATGGAAGTCTACTTTTTGCTATGCCATGACACCAACTTGTTCCCTAGAAAGAAACACCCTCCACTTGTGCTTTTCTTGTCATCTGCATCACCTGCCCAATCTGCATCACTAAAACACACAAGATTAGAATTTATTTCTTTAGAGTAACAAATCTCATATTCTAGAGTACTGTGAACATATCTATTAATTCTTTTTACAGTAGTCGCATGTGACTCCATGGGATTTCCTTGGTACCTAGCACATACCCCAACACTATAACATATATCAGGACGACTAGTAGTGAGATACAAAACACTGCCAATCATACTGCGATATAAAGTGGGATCTACCTTAACTCCATTCTCATCTTTTGTTAATTTAATTGTTGTTCCCATGGGAGTTTTGGCATGTTTCGTAGTATCAAGCCCAAATTTTTTCACCAAGTTTTTGGCATACTTACTTTGAGATATGAACGTACCATTTTCTGATCGTTTGACCTGCAAACCTAAAAATAGGTTAATTCACCCACCATACTCATCTCAAATTTGTCCTTCATTTGATAAACAAATTCCTACACTTCAGAGTTAGATGTAGAACCAAACACAAAATCATCAACATATATTTGAGCAATAATTATATCTTTCTTGATTCTTTTAATGAAAAATGTTTTATCTACTCCACCTCTACGATAACCATGAGACACCAAAAATTGTGTCAATCTTTCTGTTACGGATTTTCTACACGCAAGTATACACATTTTTTTCTCAAGTAATATAATGTAAGAAAGGTCGAACCCACAAGGACTATTACCAAGTACCAATCATTAATCCTAATATTCATTTTAGTTAACAATAATTTGATTATAAGAATTAAGTAAAAGTATTGAAATAAGAACGTAATTGCAGGAATAAAAGATACCAAAGGAAATCGAATTCAATAATTAAATGAAATAGGGCAATTAACTTCATCTACCATCCACTTTATATTTAAGTAACACAAATTATACTATTCAATTGTCTCCCGTGATAGTAGGTCAACAAAAGTGACTTATATCCGTACAAGGATATACAAGTCTCAACCTTATGTAAATTTTCTACATCTCTGTGATAAATGAACATAAGATAGGCATTAAGTAAGACAACCCTAAAACTACATAGACCAAATAGGTACTCTCATCCTATAATGAAATATATGTCTATTAAATTACCGCATAATCAATTCTCACTTCTCAGATTTCGAATCAAAATCATATAAATCATGTAATAGATGACCAGTCAATCACAAGCATTAAGCATAAATTTGAATAGATCACAAGATAGAATAGAAATCATAAAACTTGCATTAATTCAAAATAAAGTTTCAGGAGAATCCATTAACACCCTAGAAAAATAGTTTAATTCATGACAGAATTCATAATAACCATAGAATAATTAAAAAGCATCCAAATTGCAGAAATTAAAAGTAGAAAAAAAAAACTATGATGTGTTCTTTAATTCTACTTGCAATCCTCCACAATGTGCTTATCTCTGTCTCCTAGGGTTAATCTACTCTTAAAACTATCATTAAGAAAGCTTTTATAGTCCTTAATTAATTATGTGTGAAAGGACAAAATTGCCCTTGAAAAATACCCTAAATTTGCTTCTGTACGGACTGATGTCGCGACTCCATCTGGTAGCGTCGCAGCTCTGGGTTGCTTCAAGTTCCAGATTTCATCTCTGGAGTATGTAGCATCGCAGCTCTATTTGGTAGCATCGCAGCTCTATCTAGTAGCGTCGCGGCTCTAATTCCATTTTAAATAGAGCCTCAGCTCTATCTCCCTAGCGCCTAGGCCCTAACTCTGGCTGATTTTTTCCCTTCTGTGTAACTCTTAGGGCTGCGAATCTACACCATAGAGTTGCGGCTCTAATTCCAATTTTCTCTAAATCACCAATTTGACCCCCGGTTTCGCCCAACTTCCATTCCTTAGCCCGTTTAACACCGTTTCTACAATAATAAGCGCTTTTCCTCCAATTTCAAGTTATTTCTTTAATAACCACACTTAATCGTGAAAACATAATAAGCACCCACATAATATCACACAAAATCAAATAAAAAGACTAAAATTGCATCTTAAAACACGCCATAAAAACATACCAAAACTAATCCTAACAAATTCCCTCAAACTTATCCTTCACTCACCCTCGAGTAAAGAACACAACTAAGACTCGATAAAATCTAAACAAACCAAATTGAAAACCATAAAATAGCCTCAAAAATCATGAATACCATATGCATATAATTCTAATGAAAAGTATGTTGAGGTTTTATGCCCTAATTAAAACCCAAATTCGTTGTAATCTCATTTTATTATCAATAAAAGAATAGAAATCATTTTTTGACTTGGTTAATCACTTTGCTCACATGTTTTATTTTCATGATTATTTGTTTAATATAACCTTCAATTAAATCCCAAGCATATAGTTAATCTTATTTATAGTGACGTAATCACAGTGGAATATAAATATGATTATATGTTCAAAATAAGTTAGTCCTAAGATTAGTCAGTGCACAGGATTTACACTGACTTGCCAATCTACGATATGATCTACTTACACATTACAGTGTTATGTTATTTCCAGAACATTAGCAAAGTAGATAAGATCAAATGTATTTGTTACATCGGACATGACTGATATTGACAGTTGATAAGATAAGTAAACATACCGTTATTATCTATTCTAGTCATATCATATAGTTGACCATAGGTCAATTCAATCTCAATTCTGAGTGGTTAGTATTCTAATTGATTGTATTATTTGAGTTCTTCGACATGTTCGTTACCAGCTTACCCTACAGACTAGCCCATACTTACATCTTGGGAACTAGGTAGTATAATTGAGTGGGAGTGTTAATCATAGATATGAACATCTATAGCTTCTGATGAAGAAGTGAAACGATGGTTTCCTTTTAGTTTGGTTCAAGGTGTTAAATGATAGAGATCTCATTTCAGTAATTAAATTAGAATACTGAAATATCATTTACAAGGAACTAAGTGTTTTAATGATAAAATACAATAAGGGGTAAAACGGTATTTTAGTCCTATCTCATTGTAGACCGTCTATAGAGGATTGAGTGACAATTATGGTTGTAACAATGGATAATTAATAGTGTTGACCGAATTTTTGACCAACGACGTGTAGACGTCAAAAACGATAAAACCTTCAAGAGAAAATAAACGACACAGACGATTTTTATAGTGGTTCAGCCCCAATGTAATCGTAATAGCCTAATCCACTTAGAGTTGTGATTATAGATCTACACTCAAGATCAGATGAACCTGAGTCAACTGAGTTTCTTCAGTGCAAATTACCAGAATACAAGAATTCTCTCAAATACAAGTGCTCTCTCTCTCTAGAAAATTCGGATCAAAAGTTCAAAAGTCCAAAAGTCCCCTTTATGATGCCATAAGCCTTGTATTTATAGGCTTAGGATCGTACAGATGATATCCCCATAATCGGGATATTTTATTATCCTCATTATATTTAAATTACATTAATATTCAAAATGTAATAATACACTAAATTTGTGGGATAAATTGAGAGATTCTCGTGTATGCCAAGACCGACTCTTGTTGAAGCCATTTCTGGGAATCTTGACGTAGTCCTCATCTATCTGGTCGACCCATATCTCGTTCAAGCTGGTTGAACATACCTTCACTGGGCAGTCACGCACTTGACTGGGCATTCGTGCACTTGACTGGGCAGACACGCACTTGGCTGGGCAGACAAGTCGTGACTGGCCGGACATGGTCATGACTGGTCGGACATGGTCATGACTGGGCAGACAAGGTCTTGCCTGGGCAGACAAGGTCATGCCTGGGCAGACAAGGTCATGCCTGGGCAGACAAGGTCATTCCTGGGCAAACAAGATCATTCCTGGGCAGACAAACACATGCCTGGTCGGACAAGGTCATGCCTGGTCGGTCATGACACTTCTCAAGCCAGTCAAAATTCTTCATTGGTCTACCGGGTCACTCTTAAGCCAAATCACTTTATCACAACTTCGAGAAGCCAATATATTTATTGACTATTAATGTGTCGTTTACAGACCATGTACTGCCACTTGTCACCTATATTGTCACGTCATCGATCTCCAATTTTTGGGGATAACATTTGCCTCCCAAGTTTATTATACAATTTTCTCATACGATAAACTTTTCTTCTAGAAAAATGTTCTTGAGGTCATTCAAAAGCTCCCATCCGGCTGATAACTTTCACGTAAACTTCCACGACTGAACTTGTCTTATTGTAGTATGTGTTTTGGATGAGAAACGGTGTTTGTGTCCTAGGGATTTAGGGTCTTTATTTTTCGGCATAGGCTTTTAGGAAAAAATGTCATATCTGATCAGCCATGCTTTTGTTTCTTGAATGTTCAGGTATATTAGGGCTGCTCGGACACCCTTGGTCCAAAATGCCATCCGACCGGACGTGTCCCAGCACAGCCCCTCGGCACTTACTCAGATGGCTTGGCACTCCCCTCGGACGCACGCTTTAACTCCTCGGCAGGCATGGCACACCCCTCGAACCCCAAACATCCTCTCAGACCTTTGACACGCTGTTCGGACATGCGCATCAGCTCCTCGGCAGGCACAAAACCCGATCGGTCATCCTAAGCATCCGCTCCGCCACTTCGGCACTGGGCCTCGGACGTGCGCTGCTTCTGGTCGGATGCTCCAGCATCCGCTCGGACGCTCTCGGCAGGCCCTTCGGACTCCAAGCGAGCTGCTCGGACACCAGGCGAGCCGCTTGGACACCCTCGGCGTGCCCCTCGGACACCAAGCAAGCTGCTCGGATGCCACATGGGCCACTCGGACACCAGCCCCCTTTTTTAACACTCTTAGCACTTTTAGGCACCAAAATTTATTGTTTTTCTCCATACATACTAAATTTTCACTACTTAGATAAATTTTTCCTAAGTAGAAAAAAAAATTTTGCTCTTGTTGAATTTTATCTGTATGGTTATTCACCTCCCCATTTTTTATTTTTTGTAGATGAATCGCTTTGACTGTAGAGGAGGTGACAACCACACGAATTCTAATACGTCCATCCTCCAAGTAGCGCCTCTTCGTTGTTAGTCATGCTCAACAATAGAGTTTCCTACTCGACCAATGATACATGCTCAGCTGACCAGGGAAGTTTTATCCCTCCGAACCGGGAAAACGTTGCACCTGATCAACTAGACTTTGTACCTTGCCAGTAGTTTACTCTTTTTTGTTGTGAAGACAATTGTTGCTTAGTAGCTTTGATATTTTTCTCGTACAACCGAGCTGTTGAAATTTATACTTTACTTTTCTTTGTTAACTTAAAACATTCTAAGTCTTTTTTAGACTTAAAAAGTTATAAGTTTTTTGGGAATAGTAAAGTCACTCTGATGTATGCCTTATATTTTCGCATGAGTACTTATTTTTCTAACTTAGAAATTGTAGACATTTCATAAGTCCATACTAAGTATACTTTCTCACACTCTTATTGCTTTAACATTTTATGACATAATGTTTATTGTCACACGAATATCTGCTCCTAACTTGAAATTTAAAAAAATTCCAAGTTACTTACGCTTTGTCAAACAAGTTAGCTTAATGGCCTTTTTGGACTTCAAAAATTTATAAGTCAGCCTAAAAACAGATATATTAACTCGTGCTCTTATTTCCTGTGTTAAATTATATACCAATATACCCCATGTGCCCCCCAGGTGATCGAGGGTTGAAAGATCCTTAGTCACTTGCTACTTGACCGAATCTGTTCGAGCAGTTAATTGCTCGTGAAACACATAGAATATATTGAAAATATTCGAGTAGTTGAACACTGCTTGAACGTATCGAACAGTTGAACACTGTCCGATTTTACTGACCAGTTGAACACTGCTCGGATAACTAGCACACATGCATATTTGTAGCAAGAATCGACCACGCTGCGCGTAGTCTCTTTTATTACTCGTAAATTAAAATGGACAAAACATGTCTAATAACGAGTCTTAAACAACCAAAATTGTTCAAAAATAAAATGACTGGTTAGCAAATAACCAGCTCATAAACCAAACTTAAATAATAAGTCAAACAACTCGAAATCAAGCTACCACTCTGAAAGCAGTATTTAAAAATAATATATCCGCTGATGCTCGCCACTCCAGTGGTTTCTGATCCTAGGACTCCTACTCAGCATACTTCTCCTTTGCTTCGTTGCTTTCCTCAGCCAAGTGTGGACCTCCACATATAGTGTCTAAGGTAAAGTCCACAGATCCGGGCTGTAAGGGTGGAGATCTTTGTCGCTTGAAACCAGGATTGCTGCTGCCTCCTTCTCCCTGGGGTGTCTCTGCCTGGTACTTTCTCAACTTGCCCGACCGGAGAAGAAATTCTATCTCGTCCTTGAGGTGACTGCATTCATTCGTGTCATGACCATAATCTCCATGGAAATGAAAAAACTTATCCATGTCTCTCTTCCTTTTCTCTTTCCTGATGGGTGGAGGTTTCTTGTAGGGAACCTCTTCATGACTCGCAAGATATATCTCCGCTCGGCTGGTCGAGAGAGTGGTATAGTTAGTGAATTGAGGCTCATACTTGGTTGGCTTTTCATTTGAATTCAACTTTTCTTTCTTTTCCCCATGGTGGTCAGACCCGTTATTTCCACGTTTCCTTCCACCAGAGTCACTTGATCCGCCCGGATTGTTTATGCCATTCTCCTCTTTCTCTATTGCATCATCCAATTTCATATACTTGTCCGCTCGGTTGAGAAATTGTTGAAGTGTTGAAATTGGATTTCTATGTATACTGTCCCACAAAGGGCTCCGATAAGTTATTTCAGCGGATATGACAACCATCTTCCCCTCGTCTCCTACAACAGTTGCTCTATTGGCTTCTCTCATGAACCTCTGTATATAGTTCTTTAGAGACTCATCTTTTCCTTGTTTGATATCTGCCAAGTGGTTGGCATAAACTGGTGGAGTCCGGGCAGTGTTGAATTGTCTACAAAACTCCTTCCTGGATGCTTCCCAAGAGGTAATGGAGTTTGGCTTAAACTTCCAATACCATTCCTGGGCAGTATCCGTCAATGTAGTCGGGAAAACTCTACACCGATAATCGTCACTTACTCCGAGCAATTCCATCTGGTCCTCGAACTTCCCAATATGTCTGATGGGATCTGCCTTTTCTGTATATACTGGAAGAACTGGTGCTTTATATTTTGCCGGTGGCTGGGCTGCTCTAATCTAGGCACAAAATGGGCTACCACTCCGGTGGTCTATCGCGTCTATCTCGGAAGGTCGTTTTGACAAACCTTGCACTACAGTTGTTAGCATGTCAAGCTGGGCTTGGATGGCTGGTGCAACTGATGAGGTTCCAAGGTCTTGATCGCCTGGTCGGGCATTACCATCTGGCACGCCATTGTCAAGTATTTCTACTTGACCGGCAAGGCGGTCCAGATTTTTCCCTTCAATCGGGACGGTCCTCCTCTTGTTGGTGATAACGTCCCTCAGATCCTTCCAGGAAGCATGCTCTCCTGCCCGATCAAACACCGTACTTTTTTATTTTTCAGAGGGCTTACTATGCAGGACTTGAGCTCTCCCACTACACTGCTGGCCGGGGTGCAGTGGAGGCCTTTCGGTACGCCCCAGGCAGTCTTTTCCTTCTTGTTGGTCATTGCCCTCCTTTTCCTTTGACTGGTCGGTGTGATGACTATCAGCCTCATCACGACCATGCCCATCTTTGAATTGTGAAGTCATCTTCTCTCGAGGAGTCTTGGTCTAATCCTGCCTGGGTGGGGTCTTCTTACTGCCTGATCTGTGACTTCTTCACCTTGAAGTTTCTGATCGGTGGCTCCTAGAGGGGGTTCTAGAGTGCTCCCTTTACGCCGAGGCAGTTCTGGATCGGTCCCCATCATCTTCCCTACCAGGGGGGTTACTCCTGCTTCTGCCCGGTCCTCGAGAATTGGCTCTGTCAGTGGTCCTCCGACCAGTGTTATTATTTCTTGCTCCCTGGGTGGCTGCTTGTGCTGCGGCTTGAGCATTGGCTTGGGCCAATTGGGTAGCTGCTTCTAGAGCAAGTGCTACTTCACGATGTCTCTGGTTGACCTCCTCTTGCTGTTGTCTGAGCTCTTCGCTCCTGGCCTCCATATCGCGCCTTTGCTGCTCTAACGCAGCTCTCTGCCTGGCCATCTCTTCAGCAAACGCCTCCTGTCTGGCGTGGAATTGTGCCATCTCCTCCTGGAAGGCCCCCATGGCTTCTTGGAGTTCTTCAACTTCTGGAGTCACGTCCTCGAGCACAAATCTAGGCTCAGTCTCACGATCTTGTGGGCTAGGACCTTCTGATCTAGCAGGCTCTTTAGAGGAGCCTGTCTTCTTGGAGGCCGCATTGGTGTTCTTAGGCGCCATGATACTTCCAGGACCGTCTGTCTTTCTCTTCAAGCTCTCAATGAAAGCACCAAAATGTTGACCGTATTTTTGGCCAACGACGTGTAGACGTCAAAAATGATAAAACCTTCAAGAGAAAATAAATGACACAGACGATTTTTATAGTGGTTCAGCCCCAATGTGATCGTAATAGCCTAATCCACTTAGAGTTGTGATTATAGATCTACACTCAAGATCAGATGAACCTGAGTCAACTAAGTTTCTTCAGTGCAGATTACCATAATACAAGAATTCTCTCAAATACAAGTGCTCTCTCTCTCTAGAAAATTCTGATCAAAAGTTCAAAAGTCCAAAAGTCCCCTTTATGATGCCATAAGCCTTGTATTTATAGGCTTAGGATCGTACAGATGATATCCCCATAATCGGGATATTTTATTATTCTCATTATATTTAAATTACATTAATATTCAAAATGTAACAATACACTAAATTTGTGTGATAAATTGAGAGATTCCCGTGTATGCCAAGACTGACTCTTGTTGAAGCTGTTTCTGGGAATCATGACGTAGTCCTCCTCTATCTGGTCGACCCATATCTCGTTCAATCTGGTCGAACATACCTTCACTGGGCAGTCACGCACTTGACTGGGCATTCGTGCACTTGACTGGGCAGACACGCACTTGGCTGGGCAGACAGGTCATGACTGGTCGGACATGGTCATGACTGGTCGGACATGGTCATGACTGGGCAGACAAGGTCATGACTGGGCAGACAAGGTCATGACTGGGCAGACAAGGTCATTCATGGGCAGACAAGGTCATTCCTGGGCAGACAAGAACATTCCTGGGCAGACAAACACATGACTGGTCGGACAAGGTCATGCCTGGTCGGTCATGACACTTCTCAAGCCAGTCAAAATTCTTCATTGGTTTACCAAGTCACTCTTAAGCCAAATCACTTTATCACAACTCTGAGAAGCCAATATATTTATTGACTATTAATGTGTCGTTTACAGACCATGTACTGCGCTTGTCACCTCTATTGCCACATCATCGATCTCCAATTTTTGGGGATAACAAATAGCATATCTATATTTGTTATAGAGCATTCTATGAATTCAAGAGTGCAATTCCGAGTCTATAGTGGAGTCACGAGGAATTAATAAGTTAGTAAATTTATTTGTTAGATTTATGATAACTTATTGGAGCTTGATTTCATAGGCCCATGGTCCCCATTGTACCTTGGATAAAATCATCTAGATAGTCTCAATTAATTGATTTAATCATCACTTAGAATTATCAAAGTTGATCAGGTCCATTTTGGATAGTTTCACAGAGTTGTGTAATTTTGAGAAAAAAAAAAGAGAAATTGTGGCAGATTTATTAATTAAGATAAATTGGTATCTAAATTAATAAATAAGTTTAAATCAAGGTTCAAATTATAAATAATTAATTTAATAAAGGATTTAAATAATTATTTAATTAATTAAATCAATATAAAATAATACAGGCTTTGATTTTAAGCCCAATGGGCTTATAATCAAATGGGAAATTTCACGGGCCTATAGCCCATGATAATTTCGACCTAGGGCTTCAAAATGGCTATTATTTTATTGATTTTTTAATTATATTGTTGACGGTAAGAACTCGTCAACGATTGATGGTTAGAAAACTTCAATCTCTATACTATAAGAAGCTATGAATTAGATAGAAAGCACTCTAAACAACAGGAGAAAACTCAGGAAAGCATGAGAACCAGAAGCATATATTTCATAAGTCTCATTGTTACATTCAGTTTTCCAACCCCTTAGCCTGAGGGGTTGGAGCCTATTTATAGGGGAGGCTCTATTGGCCCAGGATACAAACAAGTCCCAGACCACTGGGACGTACACAGGCATTCTGATAGTGTAGTGGCCCAGGGCGTAGTGGTGTCTATCCTGATGGTGTCAGAGTCGTGGCCCAGGACAAAGTACTGTCGGCTCTGGCGTATGGTCGGGGGTGTCCAAGTGGTACCACTACTCTTTGTACAGGTCCGTACTGCCACTACTCCTCAGACGCAGATCATAGGGTCGTGCCTCTGTTCTCTCCACAACCGTACACCCCGTGTCAGCGCACGTGTTCCGTACTCGGTTGTCCTCATCAATTCCCGTTCAATGCTCCATGTTCGTTTGGCATATCAACAAGATTCCCCTAAGTGATCTCATGCCTGTGCCAAGGAGGCCCCATCCTATGCATGTCCTGAGAAGTCGAGGTGCCGAGGGTCAGGGCCGGCCTATGCAGATCGCATAGACAAGAGGCTAGGAGCACGGGTACCTCAACACAGCCCTCACCCTCGCATAGCGAGGCTGACGTTCTTCCTCCGAGGTGCAGCGTCGCGAGGCTAGGAGCACGGACACCTCAACACAGCCCTCACCCTCGCATAGCGAGGCTGACGTTCTTCCTCCGAGTGTGGACGAGGCTTGATGCCTGCTGGAATGGGGCGCACGCGGATGGCCAGCTGGGGGCCCTCACATAGCGAGGGTGAAGTTTGGATTGGAAAGTGGCTGAAGTCCCTCGCCTAGTGAGGGCGACTCTCTTACCCCAACTCCCTCACCATCATGTGATGCCCTTTCAGGATGTCTCGTAGCATAGAGCTTCACTTGTGAATAGAATTCACAAGGAAAAAATTCCACATTTACATATATTAAATGGCCTAATTGAGTCTATAAAAGGAGTGCTTAGAGAGAAGTCAAAACATAAGTTTAATCACTGGTTTTCTAATAGTTTTAGATTCTCTCTAAACACAAGTCCTTTTCTAAGCCTCTTTTATTTTCTCTTCTTCTCTCTATATCTATCTCGTGTGTTGAGAACTGCCCACACTATTCTAAGTGGTTCTAAGGATACATTGGAAGATTGTGAAGAAAATAGAAGATCAGTTCAGTTTCTTGATAATACTCTGCGACAGAGAGGATACAAGAGTTAGAGAAACTAAAGGAAGGACTCTTTAATTCCGTTGTGTATACTGTAAGTATTCTATTCTTTGTTTCTCTTTGAATTCAATTTTAGAAACATGTTTTAGGCTATCTCGTATTAATTTGTTTAATATTAGATATACATGAAAATAAATAAAGATCCTGTATAAGTTATCTAACAAAGTATCATGCCACTTCCAATATTAATCCAGAATTTCAATCAAAATACTTCACTCATTCACTAAATATATCAGTACTCATGCTCATTCACTCATAACCAATAAATGTAAACAATTGAACCAATCTATGCATGCCAAATTCTAACCATCAATCCACTCAACAATGTTATTCCATATGCTTGCTATACTTACTATTCTCCATTAATGTAAACAAATACACACTTAAAAATCAATAGGACTTTACAAAGCTTGTAATAAATGGCTTAGGTAAAAGTGGATGAGAAGACATTTTAAGCTCTAGTATACCATAAGCATTCAAACTAAGAAACCTATTCCTTTAACTCAACTTCACATCCCACTGTTACCCTTTTTGTTCTTCTTTTTCAAGATTGAGAAAAGTTGACTATTTATTTGACAAAAAAAAATTTCTTCTTCTTCAAACTGCATTCCCCAAAACTTAGATTTTTGAGTAAATAACTTAAGGAACGTAGTTTAATTTGAATTCATAATTTCTTTTCTCTTTTGTTCTTCTTTTTTTTCATGCACTAAGTAACCACATGTAACGTCCCAAAAATGCTATTAAGGCTTAGTGCCTTGATTAGTGTGCGGGGAGGGCCTAATTGGATATATGTGTGAAATTAATTGATTAAATGTGTGACTACGTGGCATACATAATTTACATGATAATATAAATATACATGCATGTTTATGAGTATTAAATATGCATGTGGGTTCGTTCTTGTTAAATAGGGCATATTTATGATTTTGGCCCATTGAGGACATAAATGTGATTATATGTGTGTAAATAATTGAGACTGCATTATCATGTGGATATATTTGTAGTATTTGGCCGGAGGCGATCCTGGTGAGCGGAATAGTCACAACGAGCTCTAATACCCGACTCGGGGTGAGCCTAGGGGTATTTTGGGAAACTTAACATATATTTGGGATTAATCGGGTAATGGGTAATTATGTGGTGATTAATTGGGTGTGTCGGGATAAAATGAGAACTTATAGGACCACTTGAGGATTAGCGGGAAATGCAGTAAAGTGACGGGTTTGCCCTTCAGGGCAATAAAGGGTTGAGGTAACACTAGGGGTATTTTGGTCTTTGTACTAGGGGATATAACTAGAAGACTTTAGGACTACCCAGAGGCAAGACAACCATCTCTCAGCTTCCCCTCCCCACGTTTCTCTCTCCTTCTTTCTCTCCATTGGGTGCATTTGGAAACCTTGTTGAAAACCTTGGGAAATTGGATTAGAATTGAGGAAGCTTGGGGCATGAAGTCTTGGGATTTAGCTCAAGGTTGGATTCTCAGTTGAGGTAAGGGTTTTATTTCGAGTTTTTATTGAGATATATTTGTGAATTTCCATGGTTAGTATAGGTTTTCTTAATTTTTTAAAGTTTCAAAGGGCTTGGTGAATTCTTAGTTCCTAGGGGGAGTTTGGTTAGATTTCTAGGTGAATGTATTTCTCTGTGTACACTATTGAGGTGTAGAGTCTCAATTCTAGATTTGGTGCATGTTATGTTGGATTTTGATGAATTAAGCTGAGGAAAAATGTCGTGAAAATATGCAGGTTTTTTTGGGTTTTGGGCTCGAGTCGCTGCCCTGTTCTTCAGGCACTGCGGCCCATGTGTGCAAAGAGGCTGGGAGCCTCTGAATTTCGCCCAGGTGCCGCGACACAGATTGAGGCGCGCCGCGGCCGTGTCCCCTAGAAAAGAGCCTCAGGGCTCTCTAACTTGTAGGACGTCACGGCCCTAGGGGGCAAGTCATGACTCTAATTGGGAGAAATAGCCAAATCAGGTTTTTGGGCTCGAGAACTCAAACCTAAGTCCTTGGGAAGGATTCTACTACCCATTTTAGTAGAATTATATCTCCCGGAGGCTAGTGTGTTATTCTAAATCTTTTAATCGGTTTAGGTTTTAATAAGTATCCATTATCACTTTGTGACTAGGGTTACCGTTAAGGCTCGGGATTGAGGATCTTGCTCGGGACAGCTATACGCCTTCGGCGAACTCGAGGTAAGAAAACTACACCCGGGTTGTGAATGGGGCTAAGACCCCCCTGGAAATTAATATATGTGAGATTATGAATATATTTGTGTTTGAGGATATCTAGATAGGCATGTTTGTTCGTGCTGCTTTCGATTGTGTGTTTCGTAATCTATCTATCTGTTATACTTGATCTGAAAGTCCGGCCTAAGGGAGCTGAGGCTGATGTTAAGCATGCGGAACGTAGCCCAGCCTAAGCGAGTCGGGATCAGCTAAATAACTAGAGGGCTCGGCTTAAGGGCACCGACACTTAACTAATAGTACTAAATGTTGAGAATGAATTACATGTTGGATTAAATTGTTTATTATTGCCTAGTTTGTTGCTTATGTTTTGCTATTATTGACTTGATCGGACTGAATTTACTATATGTATAATGTTGTTCACATGTGAATTACTGTTAAAATGCATGTTGGTATTATAATTGTATAATGTTGCTTGAGTATTGGCATTAGACCGTGGGGTGATTTTAAACCTGTTATCATTTCCTGATCAACCGAGTCATTGATTGCAGATAAACTTGGAGAGTTATTCCTCCAAGGCGATCAATTCGACTAACTGGCATCGGGATTGAGGCTAGAGATGATGACCATGTCCAGAACCCTCCCTCCAGTCCCTGAGAACTGACAATAGCTGCTTGCTGACATGCAAGCTAGACTTTAGAATCAAGAGGAAGAGATTCTTCTTCTGAGGCAGCAAGCTCCGCTAGAGAGCACTACACCTGACTTGCCACCTATTGTGGCACAAGTAGTATAGCTGCATGAGATTGGGAACAGGTGGGAGTCATTTTATGAAAGGTTTAGGAAGCAGCATCCTCCAACCTTCGAGGGAGGACCAAATCCACTTAAGGCTAAACAATGGATGAGTCTGATCACCTCCATCCTGGACTTCATGAGGGTGGAAGGTAATGATAGGGTGTCTTGTGCCACTTACATGTTTTGAGATGATGCCCGTATTTGGTGGGTGGTGTCATCCCAAACTCGAGATGTTTCTACTATATGTTAGGATGAGTTTAGAGATTTGTTTAACTAGAAATACTACAACATTACCGTCAGGGCAGCAAAGGTGAATGAGTTCACCGGTCTGATACAGGGCAGCATGACAGTTACTGAGTATGCCCTGAAATTTGACAAATTATCGAAGTTTGCACCTGATCTAGTGCCTACAGATGCAGCCAGGCAAGATAGGTTCGTTCGGGGGCTGAATGATATGATAGCCCAAGATGTGTGAATCACATCAGTACCTGGGGAGAAAAATTATGCCTAGGTGGTTGAGAAGGCCCTCAGAGTTGAGGAGGCATAGAACAAGATATGAAGGGAGAGCACTGCAAGACGGGATGTTCGTAGGGCAGTGCCTCCACTTACAGGATCTGGTAGGGGCAGAGGCCCTAGTGATCAAAAGTGGAAGACCCTTGACACCTCGACCACTGCTGGTCCTGATAGGAGGGGATGGGGTGTCCAGGGTGGCCACCAGAGTGGTGGTGAGACATGGAGAAGCTACCTAGAATGTGCTAGATGCAGGAAGTACCATCTAGGCGAATGCCAGGCAAAATCCTATTACATGTGCGGGGTGATTGGGCATCTTAAGAAAGACTGCCCGACTTTGAAGAAAGAAGAACCAGGGAAGGCAGACAGCTTGTGTAGAGTCCAAGAACTTTACTTAGCTAGTTTGATAGTAGTAATAATAGTAATAGTAGTAGTATTTTTATGACTGTGGATTTTGGTTCAGACCGGGATTTAATTGGACACTCGTAGTAACACTTGTAGATTTTCTAAGTAAAACCCATAGTTTAAGAATATTAATTTTAACCTAAGGTTTGATTAATATGACTGATATTGATGGTGATATTTATTATATTATAAGGTTTAGATAGACCCAATAAGATAGTAACATTTGTCTTGTGTATGTTTAATGATAATTAAGTATTTTTTAGGAATAAGTTTATTAAGAGTAATATTTGAATATCCTAGGGTCTGTCAGCAGCTTTGAAAACGTTAGAGGACTTAGTCAAGGTTGTTTACTCAATTCAAATTAGGCTGAAAATGTGCAATTTCGTGTTTAAATATTCAGCGTATGCCGATATATCGCAGCTATAGGGGCGATATATCGCAATTCGGGGATACGAAAAACACGTAACTTCGCACAATCACCTCGACGAGCCTCGCGTATACTGGCCCAGGCGATATATCCCTACTAGGGGCGATATATCGACTCCTTTGATGGATTTTTGAATGTTTTTGAAAACGTTCTCATTTTAATCTTTAACCTCTTGATAAGTCCAGCATATTTCTGACCAAGTCTTCAGCCTCTACTGAACGATAATTCAAATATTTTTCACTTAAAAAGCCATTATTTTATTCAAGTTAAATGAAGATCTTTTCATTCTTGAACTCTATAAATAGGACCTAGTACCCAGCCATTTATTCATTCATCAAGCTAAGTTCAGAGGCTGCAAGCTGCTAGGTTATTTTTGAGTGCTTAAACACTTGGGTTGGGGATTATAAGCTTAATCATTATTAGCTTACCAAACACTTGGGAAGTAAGGTTTATAGCACATTTTGGTTCGAGGTATAGATCGGTCATAGAATCATTCAAGGTATTCCAAACTCTAGTTCATTTTGGTATTGTTTTCCTTAAGTTCTTATAGTTTTCTACTCAACATCCTAACTCTATTCTTTATTCTTGGTTAGGAAATCTAAGATCTTGAACATAAGG
The DNA here is from genome assembly GCF_963169125.1 of Humulus lupulus. Lineage (NCBI taxonomy): Eukaryota > Viridiplantae > Streptophyta > Magnoliopsida > Rosales > Cannabaceae > Humulus > Humulus lupulus. Next base: position 31,438,695 of record NC_084796.1, on the reverse strand, counting down.
TTCTTGGTAAGTATATTCTTGATGGTATAGTTCGTCCATTCTTTTCATTCCTTTTTCTTCAGTATACTTACCCTTTCATTGATGGTTTTTTAGGAGTGTTCCAAAGTCCCAATCCTGTTCTCATATCCCAGTATATTTGGTAAGGAAAATAGGATAGGATTCTATATGTTATGTTATGTGTTATCTTATGATTTATGTGTTATGTTATATGTTAAATGTTATATTATGTATGTTTGTAGACTTGGGCATATGACTTGTATAACTAACAAGCCCCAATAAATTTATGGGCATATGACTTGCTTAGCTAGCAAGCCCCACAAATCTAATGGGCATATGATTTGTTTAGTTTACGAGCCCCGAGTAATAATGGCCATTATAGTATGTGTGACATATGTTTATGATATGTTTTAGTATATGTTGCGATATGAATTTTATGTATATGATTTACATGTTAGGTTTTCCTTGCTGGACATTAGGCTCACTCCTTTATGTTTATATGTGCAGGAAAATAGCTTTGGTGGTGGGAAAATTTCTTGGAAGCTTAGGGATGTGTATTGAGGCGGAATGGAATCGATGGACCGAGCGTTCGATTTGAGGATGAAGTCTCTTTAAATTTTATATGTATTTTCCGCACTTTATTATGTAATCTATTTATCTAAAATTATGTTATGTTTTTATTTTAGAAACAATGGGATCCCATATCCTACTTTAAAATTTGATATAGTTTAACATTTGTTTTTTTACAAGTTTTTTAATGAAGTTGTGATTATTTCACTTGTAAGTTTTATTAAAATTAGTGTCTATGTATAGTAGTCATTAATGGTCCAAAGTCTAGAGTAGTTGGGTCATTACAGCTTGACTCTAGCTCGAGTGTTCTCCTTGACGCAGACAGAGGCTAAGGCTAGTCCCTCGGTGGTGACAAGTCAGCTTTCTAGTGTTGGCACTTCATATACTATATAAATTGACTCTGGTGCTACACATTCACTTGCTACTAGTAAAGTGATTGATAGATTATGTAGGCCTAGTGAGTATTGTACTGCGGGGTTTGGGACTATACTGCCTACAGAGGAACTGGTAGTTTCTAGGAGATGGATTAGAGCACTTCTAGTTCTGGTGAACAGCAAGGAACTATCAGTAGACTTTATTGAGTTAGGTATGGATGACTTCGACATGATTTTGGGGATGGATTGGTTAGTCAGATATGGGCAACTATAGACTGTAGGAAAAAGATGGTGACTTTTGAGCCTGAGGGTGAGGACCCCTTCATTTTTGTTGGTACTATGCATTGACCTCGCATTCCCACGGTATCAACGCTGAGGGCCAGAGACCTATTACGCGGAGGTTCTATAGGTTTTCTAGCCAGTGTGGTGGATATCACTAAGGTCATGCCAGTGGGGCCATGGGTGACTAGATTGGTATGTGAGTTCTTGGATGTGTTTCCTGAGGACTTACTAGGACTGCCGCCACACCGGGAGATCGATTTCATCATTGAGTTAGCGCCAGGTACCGAACCAATGTCGAGGGCACCATACAGAATGGCTCAAGAGGAGCTGAAAGAGTTGAAGATACAATTACAGGAGTTGTTGGATGTGGGATCTATCAGTCTCTTCTTTGTGAAGGAGAAGAATGATGGGACCCTGAGGATGTGCATAGACTACAGGGAATTGAACAAGTTGACTATCAAGAAAAGTACCCACTGCTGAGGATAGACAACCTGTTCGATCAGTTGCAGGGCAAGACAGTATTCTTGAAGATTGATCTTCGATTTGGTTATTACCAGTTGAGGATCAAGGATGAGGATATCCTAAAAACGACCTTCCGCATGAGATATGGCCATTACGAGTTCTCGGTCATGTCATTTGGATTGATCAATGCCCCAGCGGAATTTATGGATCTGATGAATAGGGTGTTCAAGGATTACTTGGATCATTTCATGATTGTTTTCATTGATGATATCCTGGTTTACTCTCATTTAGAGGCAGAGCATGAGCAGCATCTCTGATTGGTATTGCAGAGGTTAAGAGAGCACCAGTTGTATGCTAAATTTGAGAAGTGTGAGTTTTGGCTACCAGAGGTAACATTCCTTGGACATATTGTCAGTGGAGACGTGATTAAGGTGGATCCGGCCAAGGTAGAAGCAATTAGGGATTGGTCGAGGCCAAGGAACGCCTCGGAGGTTAGGAGTTTCCTTGGGTTAATAGGATATTACTAACGGTTCGTAGAATGATTTTTGGAGATTGCCACACCATTGACTGAGTTGACACGAAAGAATCGAAAGTTCGCATGGTCAGACAAATGTGAGGGTAGTTTCCAGGAACTGAAGCAATGATTGATTACTACTCCAGTGCTGAGTCTTCCTTCAGACAGGGACAGATTTGTAGTGTACTGTGACACATCGAGACTAAGGTTAGGATGTGTGCTGATGCAAAGTGGTAAGGTTATTGCCTACACATCGTGGCAACTAATGGAATATGAGCAGGGATACCCTACCCATGATTTGGAGCTAGCAGTGGTGGTATTCGCACTGAAAGTGTGGCAACATTATTTGTATGACGAGAAATGCAAGATATACATAGATCACAAGAGTTTGAAGTATTTCTTCACTCAGAAGGACCTAAATATGAGACAGAGACGTTGGTTAGAGTTGTAAAGGATTATGACTGTGACATCCTTTATCACTTAGGGAAAGCCAACGTAGTGGCAGACGCTTTGAGCTGGAGGGGCCCAGGACAGTTATTTAGCTTGAAATAGATATCGAAGGAATTGGCAGAAGAGATGACCAGAGCGAGGATAGAATTGGTAGTGGGCTAGTTGGCCAATATTACTTTATAGTCTACCTTCTTGGAGAGGGTAAAAGAGGGCCATATGGGTGATACACGGTTGCAGGAGATTAGAGGGGATGTCCTAACTGGAGTAGCTAAGGAATATTCCATTTCAAAGACCGGTTTGCTAATGTATAAGGATTGGATCTGTGTTTCAATGGATATGGGTATCGGACAAGATATTCTCAATGAATCTCATACCACACCATACTCACTACATCTAGGCACTACGAAGATGTATCAGGATCTACGGTCATTGTGTTAGGAAAATGTAATTTGTCTCAATGGAAATTGGTAAGAAAAATACAACCCTAGACAAAATATTACAAATAAATAATTATTGATTAAAAAGTGTTACAACTCTATGACTGAAAATACAAATAAACAATAGGAGAACTAGAAGAAGAGGATAGAGAAATACAACTTTAAGCAAAAGGATACAAATAAAGTAAAAGTGTTTGAAACAAAAGAAATAAAAGATTACAACTCTAAATAAAGATACAAGTAAATAGAACAAGAATAATGAGAAGAAAAGCAATGGAAGACAAAGTAAGAACAAGAACAAAAACCAAGAAACTCTCACTCACACAACCAAAGTGAAGAGTGTTGGGGATCACCAACTTGAACAAGGTTTGAAACCTTTGTCCAAAAGCTTATTTCCCCCTAACTCAAGCACTAAGGGATCTCTCACAGATTTTGGAAATGCTTTCTGGAATAATCAAGCCTCTAGGTGTTTTCTAGCCAAGTGCTCTAATGGATAGAAAAATTGTGTCTTACAAGTGAGCAATAGGCTCCTATTTATAGAGTTTAGAGACACCCTTTGAATTTCAAATTTCACCAACCCCCATGGCTATTACCAATGATTAATTGGATGTTTATAGAATTAAAAATGAGATTTGGAAGATATTTGGGTTTTTGGAGTCGTTCAAAAAGGTTGGAAAAAACTGAAAAAATTTGGTCAGTAATTCACCTGTGGTCACGACCAGGAACATCAGTGGCCGCGGCCAACTAGTCTCTAATCCCCAGGCCGCGGCCACCAACATCTTGTGGCCGCGGCCACTAACCAATTTCAGCACAAAAATGTGCTATTTTTCCTAACGATTCCAATACACTCCCAATCGATTTTGTAACCCCCAAAACACATTATTGGGGTTAAAAGCATATCTCTAACAGCCATTTCACATATGGCCTTAAGAAACTAATATCAATATTGTGTAACATCAAATCTACACAATAATGGGCAATATTTGGAAGTTACAAATTTGTGACTGAATTTGTAACACCAAATATGTTACATATTTGGATATTCACACATATCTAAATATCGGAACTCTTTATTATATGTTACAATATGTGACACTTTTGTCACATTTATTTAATCTAAAACATTATATTATAAAATAATATAACACATTGTACTGGTGGCCTGGGATGAAGGACTTGGTCAATTACGTAGCGAAGTGTTTAACTTGTTAGCAGGTGAAGGCTGAACACCAGCGGCCAGCGAGGTTATTACAGCCTTTAGGTTTTCCCAAATGGAAGTGGGAGGATATTACCATGGACTTGGTAGGAAGCTTGCTCAGGTCGATGGGGCAACATGACTCGGTATGGATAATAGTAGACAGATATACCAAGTCAGCTCACTTTTTGCCAGTGAGGACAACCTATACTGTGGACCAGTATGCAGACCTGTATGTGAGGGAGATCGTACGTCTCCACGGGGTTCCAAAGTCTATAGTATCGAACCAAGATCCCATATTTACTTCCAAGTTTTGGGCTGGTTTGCAGAAGGCTATGGGGAATCAATTGAAGTTCATTATAGCATTTCATCCTTAAACAGACGGGCAGTCTGAGAGGACAATTCAGATATTGGAGGACATGCTTAGAGCATGTGTGCAAGACTTCGAGGGGTATTGGAGTAAGTACCTCTCGTTGATTGAATTTTTGTACAACAATAGTTATCAATCAACAATTGGAGTAGCTCCATACAAGATGTTGTATGGAAGGAAGTATTGATCGCCCATTCATTGGGATGAGATGGGGGAAAGTAAATATTTGGGACCGGAGATGGTTCAGAAGACTAATGAAGTTATTGAGAAGATCTGAGCTTGAATGCTTGCTTCGCAGAGCAGACAGAAAAGCTACGCTGACCCTAAGAGTAAGGATGGGAGTTCTAGGTAGGGGACCACGTATTTATGCGAGTTTCGCCATTTCGAGGGGTAAGGAGATTTGGGACAAGGGGCAAGCTTAGCCCTAGATACGTAGGACCTTTTGAGATCCTGGAGAGGACCAGGCAAGTAGCCTACAGATTGGCTCACCCCTGTCATTAGCAGGAGTTCATGATGTGTTTCACATCTCAATGCTTCAGAAGTATGTGTCAGATACGACCCATGTATTGGGATATGAGGATCTGGAGCTACAGACCGACTTATCGTATGAGGAGCAACCAGTTCAGATCCTAGATAGAAAGGAAAAGGTTCTAAGGAACAAAACGATTCCTCTAGTCAAAGTCTTATGGAGGAATAACAAGGTCGAGGAAGCGACCTGGGAGCTAGAGTCAGTTATGCAGGATCAACATCCCGAGTTATTTAGGTAAATTTTGAGGACGAAATTTTTAGTAGGAAGGGATAGTTGTAACGCCCAAAAATGCTATTAAGGCTTAGTGCCTTGATTAGTGTGCCGGGAGGGCCTAATTGGATAAATGTGTGAAATTAATTGATTAAATATGTGACTACGTGGCATACATGATTTATATGATAATATGAAAATATATATATGCATGTTTATGAGTATTAAATATGCATATGGGCCCGTTCTTGTTAAATAGGGCATATTTTTTATTTTGGCCCGTTGAGGGCATAAATGTGATTACATGTGTGTAAATGATTGAGACCACATTATTATGTGGATATATTTATAGTATTCGGCTCGAGGAGATCCTGGTGAGCGGATTAGCGGAATAGTCACAACGAGATCTAATACCCGGCTCGGGGTGAGCCTAGGGGTATTCTGGGAAACTTAACATACATTTGGGATTTATCGAGTAACGGGTAATTAATTAGGCGTGTCGAGATTAAGTGAGAACTTATATGACCACTTGAGGATTAGTGGGAAATGCGGTAAAGTGAGGGGTTTTCCATTAAGGGCTAAGGTAACACTAGGGGTATTTTGGTCTTTGTACTATGGGATATACTTAGAAGACTTCATGAATTAGCTTACTCCAGCACCCTCGAAGAGTTCTATTTTTCCTCCACGACAATAAGGGGCTAAAAGATCTACTATTTTAATTCCTATTTCAAAAATTAATAATTTTGTATCTAATTGTATAAAGGCATGTGCATATCTATGAATAGGAGATGTTGTGCGATTATCTACCAGACCTAAATCATCAATGGGCTCCCCAAGTACGTTGAAAATTCATCCTAGTGTTGCTCTGCCAACTGGAACACTTAAAGGAGCTTCTGTGTCAATCACATCCATTCCTCTCATTAGACCATCTGTAGCACTCATAGCTACAGCTCTAGAAGCAAGGCAACCATCTTTTAGCTTCCCCTCTCTCACATTTCTCTCTCTCTCTCTCTCTCTCTCTCTCTCTCTCTCTCTCTCTCTCTCTCTCTCTCTCTCTCTCTCTCTCTCTCTCTCTCTCTATTGGGTGCACTTGAAACCTTGCTGAAAACCTTGGGAAATTGGTTCAGAATTGAGGAAGCTTGGAGCTTGAAGTCTTGGGATTTAGCTCAAGGTTGGATTCTCAGTTGAGGTAAGGGTTTTATTCTGAGTTTCTGTTGAGCGATCTCTATGAATTTCCATGGTTAGTATAAGTTTTCTTAAGTTTTTAAAGTTATAAAGGGCTTGCTGAATTCTTAGTTCCTAGGGGGGTTTTGGTTTGATTTCTAGGTGATTGTATTGCTCTGAGTATACTATTGAGGTATAGAGGCTCAATAATGGATTTGGTGCACGTTATGTTGGATTTTGATGAGGTTGAAGAAAAACATAGTGAAAATATACAGGTTTTCTGGGTTTTGGGCTCGAGTCGCAGTCCCGTTCTTCAGGTGTCGCGGCCTGTGTGTGCGAAGAGGCTGGGAGCCTCTGAATTTTGCCTAGGCGCGCCATGGCCCACATCCTCCAGAAAAGAGCCTTGGAGCTCTCTAACTTGTAGCGTGTCGCGACCCTAGGGGGTGGGTCACGGCTCTAATTGGGAGAAATAGCCAAATTAGGTTTTTGGGCTCGAGAACTCAAACCTAAGTCCTCAGGAAGGATTCTACTACCCGGTTTAGTAGAATTAGAGCTCCCAGAGGCTAGTATGTTATTCTAAATCTTTTAATTGGTTTAGGTTTTAATAGTTATCCATTATCGATTTGTGACTAGGAATACCGTTAAGGCTAGCCATTGAGGATCATGCTCGGGACTGCTCTACGCCTTCAGCTTTGACTCAAGGTATGAAAACTGCACCCGGGTTGTGAATGGGGCTGAGACCCCCTTGTAAATGAATATATGTGAGATTGTGAATATATCTGTGTTTAAGGATATCTAGATAGGCATGTTTGTTCGTGTTGCTTTCGATTGCGTGTTTCGCAATCTATCTTTCTGTTATATTTGATCTGAAAGTCCAGCCTAAGGGAGTCGGGGCTGATGTTAAGCGTGCGGAACGCAGCCCGGCCTAAGCGAGTTGGGGTTAGCTAAATAACTAGAGGGCTCAGCCTAAGGGTGCCGACACTTAAATAATTGTATTGAATGTTGAGATTGAATTACATGTTGGATTAAACTATTTTTTATTGCCTAGCTTGTTGCTTATGTTATGTTATTATTAACTTGTTCGGTCTAAATTTATTGTATGTATAATGTTGTTCATTTGTGAATGTGAATTAAGTTTTCTTGATGAGCCTTGGCTCACGGGTGCTATGTGGTGCAGATAAGGGTAAGGGAAAGCTGGACCGGTCATGAGTTGGAGAGCTTTAGGGGCAGTGTGTACATCGGTAGCTGCTCGACCGCCACGGCCGAGGGATTGACAAGGACTAGATCCAAAATTGTTTTTTAACACTTAGGCTGGCTTCAGTTGTAATTATTTTGGGGGTTGTAATTGCCTTGTAAATAGCATTTCTGGGATCTCATGTACAAACTCTTACTTTTAATGAAAAACAACTATTTTATGATCAAAATCTTTAACCATAATCTGTTAGTTGACTTTAGTAACACGTTTATGTCCAAACGACTTGATTAGCAAGTCTTGAATTATTTTAAATACACAGTGTAATGGTCTTGGCTATCCAAGGCGTTGCACCATATGTTTCTACATGTGTCCCTTAAACATCCACTCCCCCGTCCAATCAAAAGATATGTTTTTATGCTCATGGTATAGGAAAAGGGGAATAATGAATACATGGATGCGAGTATAGGCTCAAAACATGTGTTAAACAATGAAAAAGGTCAATTGCCGGGTCAAATAGGGTACTTAGAGATAAAATACATAAGGGTTAGCTTGAAAGGCTCAATCGTTCCAAAGATGGCATATATCCTCTTCTTAAGTGTGTAATTCTTAGGATTTCATCTCAAATAGCAAGCAAGCAAGTTCTAGAAAAAGTTCAACTTGTACAATCCACAGTCCAAATTCAACATGCATATACAAAGTTCAACTCCCACATTTACAGCTATGAGCAATAGTTCAAACAAGTATTCAATTAACCACAGTGAAGTGACAAAGTATTTCAATCAAGCACACAGATTGTTTTTATATGCACAACTCTTCCTTCTAATTATACAACATAGCATTCACTCAATCTCATCGGCAACAAATTATCAACTTGGTTTACACTCTAACAATACTGTGAAAACTAGACTCAAACACAATAACAACTAATACTAAACTTGAAAAACAACAAAGAACAGCAAAGCTAAAAATAAATCCCTTCCCCCAAACTTAAGACTAACATTGTCCCCAATGTTAAACTCAAATAAAAAAAGTTAAAAAAAAAAGACTTACCTGAGACCCCATAGGATAACATTAAAATGGAGGACGCAAGTACTGGGTCTCAGACTCTTCTAGTGCCACAGCGCTGATGTGTAGAGTTGCGACTCCAATTCCTCCTTGAATGAGAGGCTCCTCTCTAACCGCCCTAGAGCTGCAGCGCTATACTATAGAGTTACGGCTCTAATTCAAATTTTCTGACTCCTCCCATTCTGATCACATTAGAGTTGCGGTTTTAATTTCTAGAGTTGCGGCTCTAATTCAACTTTTGTGCTATTTTGTTGCCCCTTTTTTTCAAAATTTTCACGATTCTAATTACATAAACTATTTACAAAAAATAAAATAAAGTAAAATTGTTCAACTAAAAATAGCATAAAAATAAAAAATAATGAAAACATAAACTTGAGATGCCTCTCAAGGGCGCTGTCGTTAACGTCATTTGTAACACCCCAACTCCAAGGACCGCTACAGTGCACATTGCAAATAGTGCTAAACCCGCTAATCGAGTCATTTGGCCAAAATAGTGTAACTAAGTATGATTAGCAGTTTAGGGATTAAAAATTTTGGTTAAGATATAACGTTTCATTAGAATGTTTACTGTATACATTGGGATCCCAAAAATATAATTTAAAGGTCTATTATAAGAAAATATTTACAACAGGTCGTTCTAAGCGGCAAAACCGGGTTTAACCCTAGTTCCTCTTTCAAACCTCGCCTAAGTATTGGTCGAGCAGCTGCATATGTACACGTCATCACCTAAGCCCTTCAACTCAAGCATGGTCCAGCTTCCTTTTTCCTTTACCTGCACCACAAAGCACCCATGAGCCGAAGCCCAGCAAGAAAACTCATATGCTCATGAACAGTTCTGTCATGATATCAAATCATATCTGGCATGCCTAGCAAACATAGCATTATTCAAGCATGCAAATGAATTCAAACAGTGCTGGGGTATCCAGGATAAGAAATCCTGCCTTTCTGATTGGAGGACAATCAAGTCAACTCTAATCAGATGAGTGTTTTAACACTTGAGATTCTGGTAAACCATACTGAGTGACCAGCAACCAAGTCACTACAAGGCTCAGCACCCAAAGCCATGCATATGATGATCAAAATGATCATACAGAGCTTATAGCTCTGATCAGATGAGTGAATATCACTTTGAGGTTCTGTTAAACCATAATGAGTGACTTCCAAACAAGTCACTAGGGGCTCAGTGCCCATAGCCGTGTAACGACATCGTTACCTGGGCTTTCCTGCAATGGCTCTTATCAGATGAGTGACTGACAAGCACGTCACTGTGGGGCCGGTGCCCATAGCCATGTAACAAAAACGTTACCTAGGCTTTCCTGCAATGGCTCTTATCAGATGGGTGACTGATGGGTAAGTCACACGGGCTCGACACCCATAGCCATGTGAAATAACAGTCACGGGGCTCGCTGGCCCTGGCCCCAAATGACTAGCCTTTGGCTGGACAAGCGCTTTTTAATATTCATCGAACTTGAGGTCGGTCTGGCATTAATGCTCATTTGAGTCATTCAATGCAGATGTCGATTAGATCTAATCTTTGTTAGCTTGCGTGGAACACACTAAGGCCGTCCTGACTTATGAGTCAGCACTGTGTGACCAGTGCCCAGTACCACTGTCGAACCTGACTAATGAGTCACAGCTTCACAATTGATACTAACACCTTTGCCAATTCTGACTAATGAGTCAGTACCATGCACAAGTAAGCATTGCCACCAAACACATGTCATATTTCGAATATTCTAACGTAGGGCATTCAGCATGCTTACTTAACAGTTGCTAGCATAATTATGATCATGCGCAAGCACAGAGACTCAAGCTCTGATCAATCTCACAGTCAATATTCATGGCATGCCCTAATCACATGTTTCTCGTGCATCTCATGCATCACACTTAATCATCCAGCATGACTCAATAATAATCATATGCAAATGAGCAAGATTGCTAAGCATTCAATATGCTATCAATGTTTACATTTAAACATCCAACATGCATCAAACATAACCATGCATGTCACATATGGGGTGCAGTTTTCTTACCTCGGGTTCGAGCAAGAATTAGTAAAAGAACGACCCTTGAGAATGATCAATCCTTTGGTCCTTTAACGGTCAACTAGTCATAACCAAATATGGAATCCCATCAATAAAATAAATCATAAAAAGGTTTATAATCTAAAACCACACTCTCGGGATCCATCCCACACTCTCGAGAATCTTAATATACTCAAACGAGGCAAAGGAACCAAACCCCGATCCTTAAAAGTCATTCCGAGCCCTAAAATAGGCTTGCTGAAAAATGGACCAGCGCTGCAACCCTATTAAATGGCGCTGCTGCGCTATTTCCAAGTCAGAGAGCCCAGCTCTCTGCCCTGCCTAGCGCTGCTGCGCCAATTACAGACCAGAAACTTTCTGGTTCTTCTTCCTTGAGATTTCTCTTAAAACCAACCCTCTAAATCAATCCCAAACATCACCCAAACATCCAATTCAACCGCTAAACTTCATCTACATCACACCCTCATCAAAACCCAATCAATTTTACACAAAAACATCCCTTAATTCCCAACTATCCACATCAAAACTATAAGCTGAAAACTATAAAGAAAAACAGAGTATGGCTTGTTTTCATGGATGAATTCTTACCTCAAATGGTATTTAAGTCCTTTTCAATGGATGAACCAAGTCTAAAACTTCCAAGCTTTGATTTCCTAGCTTGATACTTCAATTTGGGACCAAAAACTTCAAAGGAGAAATGAGAGAAGGTGATGTACGGGAAGGAGAACTCTTTGCTATGTTTTGTTCTGTTTTTCTACAGCCAACTAAAGCCTCATATAAATCCAATCAAAATGACCTAAATGCCCCTAGGTCACTTAAGGTTTCTAAAGTCATCCCAAGGGTATAATCGGTATTTTCCACCCATCTCGTTAATCATAATTAACGCTTTCCAATTCCCGCTAATCTCAATATTCTGAAACACCAATAATTCATATCCTGTTACCCTTTAATTCCTTGCAACGTTCTAATCACCAAATTACCCCGAGACTCACTCCGTGCCCCGAACTTAATCCCGTTATGACTAGACCGAAAACTTGCATTCCATGATCGTCTCATGCCGAATGGCTCGAACCAATCCACATATAATGTGGTATTATTTATAATTCACCCACATGCATGAGAATACCCAATCACGCCCTCAACAGGCCAAATTACCAAAATGCCCTTATAATTAAAATTGAACCCATATGCATGCATTCACCATCATATAATAATATAATTCACATAGACATGCATATAATCACTAAATATCATAATAAATCAATTACGGCCCTCCCGGCCTCCTAATCAAGGTCCAAAACCTTATTAGGAAATTTGGGGCATTACAACTATCCCCTCCTTACAGAAATTTCGTCCTCAAAATTTATCTGATCAGCCCGGAATAAGAATTCCACACAATTGATTCCAGTTTTCCAGGTCATTCCCTGAATCTCACTGTTTTTACAACATACCTTAACTCAAGGTACACTTTGTTTCTCAGAACCTTATTCTTTCAGTCTCATATCTGAACTGGCCATTCCTTATAGGATAACTTAACTTTAGTTTCCAGATTCTCATAACTCAACTCATGAGTTCTTTTAACCCATGTCCACAGCATGTAAATACAAGATACATTGTTCACATCTGACAGTGCCAAAACAAGGTCGAATCAAATTAACCTAACCAGTCCTATCCAGGACTCAAACTGTTATACTAATCTAGGCTCAACTTGCCCTTAACTCATCACCCCTTTCCATGGTGATTCACTTAGGAAGACACAACTTCCTACCTGGAACTCCATGTTCCTACTTTTCAATGTAGTAACACTTTTGCATTTACTCTAAGAAGTAAGCATCCAAGCTCTAACTTCTAATAATCTCAATGGTCCCCTGAACCCTCTTATGATCCAGATATAACATCTCACCTATCTTATTCCAATGAATGGGTGACGAACATGTTCTACCATACCTTATCTCATAAGGTACCTTTTCAACTCTGGACAATTCTCCCTCTGATTATGATCAGCCTGAGAACAATCATCTGTACTAAATCCCATCTATATACTCATCGCCTTCCCTCACCCTTCCACAACCTGGAAGTAACAAAAGAGTCTTCATCTGATAAGATAGACCTTGAATTTTCATGAAGGCGCACTATCTCTTTCACATAAAGATCTGAATACTAATCCGTTGTGTTACTTATTCTTATAGACAAAAATAAACTTACTCACAACACTGGTCCACAATGGCCCAAATCAATCATGCTGACCCACATACATAGGCAATCCCACCGCAAAACCCATCGCGATGGTTTCTTATTTCCATTATAAAATACTCAAAGGCTACAATGACCTTGCTGATTTCTGATGCCTTGTCTGGATCTGCTAACAGGTTGAGAACTTTATCATGCATTCCATTATGCCCCTCTCCATCCCAGGCCATCACCATAAAGCTTTCATACACTAGTATACTGACATGATGCTTGAATGAAGAGAATCAGAAAGTAACATGAGATTCATCCAGAATCTCCCATTTAATCTCAGTGTCCATCGGATCCCAAATCCGATCCTTATATCACAATAAATTCATATCTGACATTGTATCACCCTTAGCTAATCCAGCTAAGACTTTCTCATTCAACTTTTCTTATCTATGGTTTACTTAGTCATCTTTCCTTTCGATTTTTTTTTCTGAGATAATAATCTCAAGCATAGAACTGGCCATCTGGCCCACCAGAAACTCTACTCTAGTTCTAGTCAGATCCTTTAACCAACATGTTGCATAAGCAATCTTTTCTCTGTATCACTGAGGTGTCATAACAGTCCACTAACTGGTCCTGATCTGCAAGAAGACTCAGAACACTTTCCCAAAGCACCTAAAATATCTTTACCACCCAAGGACATTTCTGCCCCTAAGGCATTCCTTGACCTAAGAAAATCTCCGCAGAGAAAACATCACAATACCATCGTCCAAGACGATCACAAATCCCATTCAAATAAACCTTTGAATGCTCTACTCATCTGATTCACCAAGTCAACTCAATGTTAGCAAATTTTCCCTAAATCGTAACTCAGCACTCCCAATGCTCTTATCTGATACAAACACAATCTTTTATATAACTTCCTCTCTGGTCTCTAACTAGTCCTAATCAGATCCAAGATCCACCTTAGAGAGTTCCATCTCACTCAATATCTAAGCCTCGAGTTCTTACAACCTTACTGAGCCATTCAATACAGTGCCCTAAAACCTGAATCCATTTCTGGTACCAATCCAATCACCATTCTATCTCTTTCACATAAAGGAACCCTGGAAAATCCCCTGGAAACACATCTAGGAATTCACGGACTAGTCCAACCTGTCTTGATCCCACTGGCACAACCTAAGTGGTATCCACCACACTAGCTAAGAGTAATGCATCTCTCTGCCATAAAACTCTAGCTCTCAACACAGATGTCATCAGCATGTCCACTTTATACCTCTATATATGCAACAAACAAAGGAACAACATGGCACCAAAACCAATCAGCATAACTCAAAACTCAGAACTAGAAAACTGACCTGCCACTCCTGAGGAACTAGTCTCACTCTCAGACTCTGACTGCCTTGGAATGAACACTCGAGCTGGAGTCGAGCTATCCATTCCCTTTTGTTCACGCTCTCTTAGCCTTGGGAAATCCTTCTTGAAATGCCCAACCATGTCACATAAGAAACATGCCCTTGTTCGGCATTCTCCCAGATGACGCTTCTTGCACCGAGTGCAAATTGGACGAGTCTTCCAGCTTTCATTCTTACTTGCTCCAATAAGTGCAGATACCACTATCTGAGCTCCGTGCTCTGTGGCACTCTTTTTCTCATCTCTGATGCTCTCAACAGCAAGAGTCTTCTCTACCACCTGAGCATAGGTAAAGACTTCATGCACTGGGGTAACTCTAATGCCCTGAGTTATTCCAGGATTCAATCCTTGAACAAACCTTTCCTTCCGAGCTACATCTGTGGGTACCATGTCTAAAGCAAACTTGGTCAACCCATTAAATCTGTTAACATACTCGGAAACTGATGCCCTTCCCTGAACGAGATTCAGAAACTCATTCATCTTAGCAGTCTTAGCTGCATCACAATAATATCTTTCGTTGAACAGCTGCCTAAATTCTTTCCAATCCATCACAGCTGTATCTCGTGTCTGGGATATCAATTCCCACCATGTCTGGGCATCATCTTGCAATACATATGTCGCACAGATCACCCTATCGTGACCTACCAGCCCCATACTGTTAAGAATGGAACTGATCATGCCCATCCATTGCTCAGCTCTAAATGGATCTAGGCCTCCCTCGAAAACTAGAGGGTAATACTCCTAGAATCTTCCACAAAGAAATTCCCATCTGCTCTCAACCCTAGGCTGGGCCAAACCTGGTGCCACTCCTGGCACAACATAGGAAGAGGTTCTCCCCAACAGATTCTGCTGTTGCCTCAGACACCTGATCTCTTCCTCATGCCTCTGCAGTCTCGATTGCATATCTGTAAACATCTGTTGAAAACTCTGAGGGGCAGATGAAGAACTAAACCCCTGGCTGAAACTCCCAGCCTCTGTATAATAACCACCAGGCCTCATAATCTGCCTTGGCTATAAACCTGCTAATCGAATCTGCAGTCAATAACTTGATCCATTAAACCTGATGAGCATATCAAGAGTATTCCCCCACGGGATCAATCTTACCACACCACATTCACAAACCACTTATAGTGCTATAAAAATTCCCATGGCATTCATACATCAATCAAAATCCCTGCTATTCCAATATTCAAACCATGCCTCCTTTCCAGCATGCAAATATCACAATTATGTAATCATGGAGCAGGTAATCAAATGATCATGTTCATAGATATATTCACGGAGCATATAATCTTATAGTCAAGAGCCAGGCTCTATCAAAATATCATGCTCCCTAATAAAATGTGCAGGTAAAGCATTTACAATCTATTTAAGCAGCTAAGCACATAACTATAGAAATAGTTACCATTCCTTGAGTGAAGCTATCTTCAGTGATGAGTGTACATGCCCAGCTTGTCTTCAGGAACACATAAACCTTGGTATGCTCTGATACCAAAAATGTAACGCCCCAACTCCAGGGACTGCTACAGTGCACATTGCAAACAGTGCTAAACTCGTTAATCGAGTCATTTGGCCAAAATAGTGTAACTAAGTATGATTAGCAGTTTAGGGATTAAAAATTTTGGTTAAGATATAACGTTTCATTAGAACGTTTACTGTATACATTGGGATCCCAAAAATATAATTTAAAGGTCTATTATAAGAAAATATTTACAACAGGTCGTTCTAAGCTGCAAAACCGGGTTTAACCCTAGTTCCTCTTTCAAACCTCGCCCAAGTATTGGTCGAGCAGCTGCATATGTACATGTCATCACCTAAGCCCTTCAACTCAAGGATGGTCCAGCTTCCTTTTGCCTTTACCTGCACCACAAAGCACCCGTGAGCCGAAGCCCAGCAAGAAAACTCTTATGCTCATGAACAGTTATGTCATGATATCAAATCATATCTGGCATGCCTAGCAAACATAGCTTTATTCAAGCATGCAAATGAATTCAAACAGTGCTGGGGTATCCAGGATAAGAAATCCTGCCCTTCTGATTGGAGGACAATCAAGTCAACTTTAATCAGATGAGTGTATTAACACTTGAGGTTCTGGTAAACCATACTGAGTGACCAGCAACCAAGTCACTACGGGGCTCAGCACCCAAAGCCATGCATATGATGATCAAAATGATCATACATAGCTTATAGCTCTGATCAGATGAGTGAATATCACTTTGAGGTTCTGTTAAACCATAATGAGTGACTTCCAAACAAGTCACTAGGGGCTCAGTGCCCATAGCCGTGTAACGACATCGTTACCTGGGCTTTCCTACAATGGCTCTTATCAGATGAGTGACTGACAAGCACGTCATTTTGGGGCCGGTGCCCATAGCCATGTAACAAAACCGTTACCTAGGCTTTCCTGCAATGGCTTTTATCAGATGGGTGACTGATGGGTAAGTCACACGGGCTCGACACCCATAGTCATGTGAAATAACAGTCACGGGGCTCGCTGGCCCTGGCTCTAAATGACTAGCCTTTGGCTAGACAAGCGCTTTTTAATATTCATCGAACTTGAGGTCGGTCTAGCATTAATGCTCATTTGAGTTATTCAATGAAGACGATTGGATCTAATCTTTGTTGGTTTGCGTGGAACACGCTAAGGCCGTCCTGACTTATGAGTCAGCACTGTGTGACCAGTGCCCAGTACCACTGCCGAACCTGACTAATGAGTCACAGCTTCACAATTGATACTAACACCTTTGCCAATTCTGACTAATGAGTCGGTACCATGCACAAGTAAGCATTGCCACCAAACACATGTCATATGTCGAATATTCTAACGTAGGGCATTCAGCATGCTTACTTAATAGTTGCTAGCATAATTATGATCATGCACAAGCACAGAGACTCAAGCTCTGATCAATCTCACAGTCAATATTCATGGCATGCCCTAATCACATGTTTCTCGTGCATCTCATGCATCACACTTAATCATCCAGCATGCCTCAATAATAATCATATGCAAATGAGCAAGATTGCTAAGCATTCAATATGCTATCAATGTTTACATTTAAACATCCAACATGCATCAAACATAACCATGCATGTCACATATGGGGTGCAGTTTTCTTACCTCGGGTTCGAGCAAGAATTAGTAAAAGAACGACCCTTGAGAACGATCAATCCTTTGGTCCTGTAACGGTCAACTAGTCATAACCAAATATGGAATCCCATCAATAAAATAAATCATAAAAAGGTTTATAATCTAAAACCACACTCCCGGGATCCATCCCGCACTCTCGGGAATCTTAATATACTCAAACGGGGCAAAGGAACCAAACCCCGATCCTTAAAAGTCATTACGAGCCCTAAAATAGGCTTGCTGAAAAATGGACCAGCGCTGCAGCCCTATTAAATGGCGTTGCTGCACTATTTCCAAGTCAGAGAGCCCAGCTCTTTGCCCTGCCTAGCGCTGCTGCGCCCTGAATGGCGTTGCTGCACCAATTACAAACCAGAAACTTTCTGGTTCTTCTTCCTTGAGATTTCTCTTAAAACCAACCCTCCAAATCAATCCCAAACATCACCCAAACATCCAATTCAACCCTTAAACTTCATCTACATCACACCCTCATCAAAACCCAATCAATTTTACACAAAAACATCCCTTAATTCCCAACTATCCACATCAAAACTATAAGCTGAAAACTATAAAGAAAAACAGAGTATGGCTTGTTTTCATGGATGAATTCTTACCTCAAATGGGATTTAAGTCCTTTTCAATGGATGAACCAAGTCTACAACTTCCAAGCTTTGATTTCCTAGCTTGATACTTCAATTTGGGACCAAAAACTTCAAAGGAGAAATGAGAGAAGGTGATGTACGGGAAGGAGAACTCTTTGCTATGTTTTGTTCTGTTTTTCTACAGCCAACTAAAGCCTCATATAAATCCAATCCAAATGACCTAAATGCCCCTAGGTCACTTAAGGTTTCTAAAGTCATCCCAAGGGTATAATCGGTATTTTCCACCCATCTCATTAATCATAATTAACGATTTCCAATTCCCGCTAATCTCAATATTCTGAAACACCAATAATTCATATCTCGTTACCCTTTAATTCCCGGCAACGTTCTAATCACCAAATTACCCCGAGACTCACTCCGTGCCCCGAACTTAATCCCGTTATGACTAGACTGAAAACTTACATTCCATGATCGTCTCATGCCGAATGGCTCGAACCAATCCACATATAATGTGGTATTATTTATAATTCACCCACATGCATGAGAATACCCAATCACGCCCTCAACACGCCAAATTACCAAAATGCCCTTGTAATTAAAATTGAACCCATATGCATGCATCATATAATAATATAATTCACATAGACATGCATATAATCATTAAATATCATAATAAATCAATTATGGCCCTCCCGGCCTCCTAATCAAGGTCCAAAACCTTATTAGGAAATTTGGGGCATTACATCATTTAACCGGACGCTGACCTCTTTCTTAAATTCAAATCGGATCCAAACTACCCATTATGTCCTTGAGAGCCATTGTATCATGAGAAGACACTCGTTTCTTGATATTGCACATTTTTTAAACTTTCCACCGCTCATGAAACAATTGAGCTTTCTCACTAAAGATCCTTTTCACTTTCTGACGAACTGTTCGCTTTCCACCTTCAACCATAGATTTCTTCTTAGTAACTTGAAGCCTATTACCCTCACTTTCCACCACATAAACTCTACAACACGTTGGAACCTCTGTTGCTGCAAAAACATTAAATGTTACCTCTTCTTTTTGCACGCGCAACTTCAACTTGCCTTTTTGCACATCTATTAAGGCCCTACCAATTGCTAAATATGGCCTTCCAAGAATAATTGGAATATTTTCATCTTCCCTCATATCAAGAATAATAAAATCTGCAAGAAATATGAATTTGTCCACCTTTACTAGAACATCTTCAATAATACCCTAGGATGCTTTACTGAGCGATCTGCAATTTGCAAAGACACGGTAGTAGGTCGAGCTTCTCCCAATTTTAACTTTCAAAAAATAGATAGAGGCATTAGATTTACAATGGCCCCTAAATCACATAAAGCCTTTGTCACCATTGAACCCCCAATAGAGCATGGAATGTTGATACTACCCGGATCTTTAAACTTGGGAGTTAGCTTCTTTTGAAGTATCGCATTGCACTCCTTAGTAAGTGCCACTGTCTCATAATTGTAATGCCCTGAATTCTCCGATGTGGCTTAATGGCGGGATTAATAGGCCGGGAGGGCCATACTTGTTTAATTAAGCCATTAAATGATATTATGCATGTATATGTGAATTATATTACAATATGATGTTAAATGCATGCATGTGAGTCCACATTTTAATTATAGGGGTGTGATGGTAATTTGGCCCATTGAGGGTATAATTGTATAATTGTATGCATGTCGATGATATGTGTTGAGACCACATTATAATGTGGGTTTGTTCGAGCTATTCAGCATGAAACGATCTTGGATTATTGATTAGCGGTCTAGTCACAACAGGTTTAAGTGCAGGGCTCAGGTTGAGTTCCGAGGTGATTTTAATGATTAGAGTGTTACCGGGAATTAAAGGGTAACGGGATGTGAATTATTGGTGTTTGAGATTATTGAGAATAGCAGGAATTGGAGAGCGTTAATTATGATTAACGAGATAGGAGGAAAATACCAAATATGCCCTTGGGAGCCTTTAGAAATCTTAAATTGACCTAGGGGTAAAATGGTCATTTCACCCCTAGGATAGATATAACCATTGTTGGCTAAAAGAAGAGAGTAAAACAGAGAAAGTTTCAAAGTTTCTCCCGTACCATCTTCTCCTTCAGTTTTCTTTGTAATCTTTGAACCATTTTTGAGAATTCAAGCTTGGGAAGAAAGCCTTGGGAGTTTGGGAGTGTGTTCCTCCATTGAAGAGCATCATAAGCTGAGCTTTGGGTAAGTTTCTAACCATAGAATTCTCTAGTTTTCCATGTTTTGGTTTTGTTTTGCATCTGAGATCTCTAGGGTGAATACTTGGTTTTGTTGGGTGTTTTGGCTAGGGTTCCTATGCTTGTGATGTTTGGGATGTATTAGGATGGTTTTTGGGTTCATTTGGCATTAAGAATGGGATTTGGAAGCTTGGGAATCAGGTTGGAATCGAAAGAGATGGAGAAGGTCGGTTCAGGGGAGTTTTGGTCTGGAGGTAGCGCTATAGCGCCCACCCTAGGGCTACAGCGCTCCTCAGGAGGCAGATGGGCATGTTGGGGGTTCTGAGTATAGCGCTGGGGCGCTAGGGATTCAGCGCTGTAGCGCTACCCTGTTCCTTCAAAGTCCCATTTTGAGTGTTTTTAAGGGTTTTTGACTTGGGGTTTCAATCCTTAAGGCCCGAGATCGAATCTACTCACCGTGTGAGCATGTTTCGAGGTCTCGAGAGTGGTGCCTAGGTTAAGACCCTATTATTTTTTATTCTCATTAATGGAGGCTATAATTGGTTGTGATTAGGTAACCACTAAGGAACCAAAAGATCGATCATTCTCAGGGGTCGTCCTTATTATACTTCTCGCTCGAACTTGAGGTAAGAAAACTGCACCCTGTGTATATATGACATGCGTATTTTCTATAGAGGCATGTGGATTGACAATGTGGACATGGATTGCATATTAAATGATAGTGAATGTTGATTACTTGTATATGGCACTGACTAGTCAGGGATACTGACCTAAGAGTCAGAAACGGCATGAGCATCCTGAACGCAGGGCCGAATGAATATTAGATCTAATCGATATCAGTGTTGAATGGCTCTAAGGCATTAACACTGGACCGACCCTAAGGTCGACGAACTTATAAGCGCTTGGCTATTCTACGACTAGTTATTCAGAGCCAGGGCATAAGGCCCCGATGACTGTTGTCACATGGCTAGGGAACGATATTCCAGGGTTATGACTCTATGGTCATGAGGAGGGTTATGTTGGTGACTATTCACCATACACCTATCCTGGTCAAACTTATGAAAGGCTCACTTATCAGTTAAGCCCTGGTGACCCTATCGTCACATGGATAGAGGGGGCTGTACCCACTTTTGTGACTTTTGCGACTGTCACCTATCTGTTTTGGACTGATAGTCCTGAATGATTATTATGATCATTGTTGGTATTATATCATACTATATTGTGTTTTCTTGTTGGGCCTTGGCTCATGGGTGCTATGTGGTGCAGGTAAAGGGAAAGAAAAGCTCACCCAGCCTTGAGTGGAGAGCTTAGGTGGTGATATGTACATATGTGGCCGCTTGACCACCACGGCCAAGGCGTTCTCAGAGGAACTAGGGGGTTTACCCTATTTTTGCCGCTTAGGTCGACGGGAAACAGTAATGACCATTTTATACTAAGAACAACTTGAAAATGTTTTTATTAGCTCTGCAAAGCAGTTTGTAATGAAAGATATCCACTCCTTTTTATTAGTTTTCCACCTTAACCTGTTAATCACACTTAGAGCACGTTTTTAACCAAAGGACTCAGGTAGCGGGTCGACTTTCCGGTTCACCATAACTGTTCTGGGGTAACCAGGGCGTTACAATAATCCTCTAGTTTCCTTTTCTTTGATAAATTTTCTTTCATAAAATTCACATAACTTGGCATTTGTTCAAGTGCCTCAGCAAACAGGATATTTGTAATGACCCACTACTCTAGACTTTAGGACCATTAATGAAACTATACATACAAACCTTAATAAGACTTACATTTGCGAAAATACCATAAATTTATTAGAAAATTGTAGAAACAAAAGTTACTTTCATAAAATAAGTAGGATATGGGTACCCATTGTCTTTAAAACAAAACATAACTTAAAGTAAAAAGGAGTTACATAGAAAGTGCGGAAAATACATGTAAAACCATAAAAAAGGTAAAACAAAACTACATCCTCGAGAAATCAAACTCTCGACTCCTTGCCTCCATTCACCATCGATACACATTCTCTAAGTGTCCACGAATCTTACCGCCTCTAAAGCTATTTTCCTGCACATAAAACAAAAAGGAATGAGCCTAATGCCCAGCAAGGAAAATCTAACACATAGTCATAAACATAAAATTTCATAATAAACATAAAGACATATCATAACACTTATTACATACACTTATTATAATGGCCATTATTACTTGGGGTCCCATAGACTAAACAAGTCATATGCCCATGAGATTAGTGGGGTCCTACTAGCTAAGTAGGTCATATGCCCATAATCTTTTTGGGGTCTTGTTAGTCATATGGGTCATATGCCCAAGCCTACAAACATACACATTTCATAGCATATTTATAACATATTTCATAACATATCACATAAGATAACACAAGCATAAAACATATAGATTCTATCCTATTTTCCTTACCAAAGTTACCAGGATATGTGGACAGCGTTGGGACTTTGGAACACTCCTAATAACCATTATGAGAAAGAGTGAGTCTAATGAAGAAAAAGAGATGAAAAGGAATGGGAAGACTAAACCATTGAAAAACATGCTTACCAAAACTTATGTGCTCAAGAACTTAGATTTCCTAACCAAAATAAGAATGAGGTTAGGAGACTGAGTAGAAGGCTATGAGAAAGAAAATAACATAAAACAAATGAACTAGAGTTTTGGTTTACCTCAAAGACTTGTAAGACCAATCTACACCACAACCGAAATACTATAGAACCTTACTTCCCAAAGTGTTTGATAAGCTTATGATGTTTAAGCTTATGATTTCCCCAAACCAGGTGTTTGCACTCTCACACTCACTTAGCACTTGCAGCCTCTGAACTTAGAGCAAAAGATGAATAATGGCTGGGTACTAGGTCCTATTTATAGAGTTTAGGAATGAAAGGATCTTGATTTTACTTGAATAAAAATAATAGCTTTTTAGGTGAAAATAATTTGAATAATCGTTCAGCAGAAGCTGAAGACTCGTTCAAAAAGAAGCTGGACTTATCAAGAGGTTGGATGGCTGAAAGGAAAAGAATTCAAAAACTTTTGAAAATACACTGAAGGAGGCGATATATCGCCCCCTGTAGGCGATATATCGTCTGGGCCAGTATGCCCGAGGCTGTCGTGCATCGTCTCGTTTTTTCCGTATCTACGTGCTGCGATATATCGCCCCCTATAGCTGCGATATATCGGCACACGCTGATTAATTAAACACGAAATTACACATTTTTAGCTAAGTTTGAATGGAGTAAACAGCCTTGACTAAGCCCTCAACATATTCAAAGCTGTTGACTGACCCTATTGCATTCAAACTTTACTCCTTATTAAATTTAATCCTCAAAATACTTAATCCTTAATTACCCATTCATAACATGTGCTTAAAATCCTATTGGTCCTCATCTAAACCTTAAAGTATAATAAATATTATTCTTAATATCAGTCATATAATCAAACCTTAGGTTAACATTAATATTCTTAAACTATAGGTTAAACTTAGAAAATCTATAAGTACTACTATGAGTGTCCAAATAATTCCCGGTCTGAACCAAAAATCCACAGTTACAAAGATAATACTATACATACTATAATACTACTAAATAATTAGCTAAGTAAAGTTCTTGGACTCTACAATATTGATGTGTAGCTTTCGAAAGATATGCAAAAATTTAGAAAACTGCTTGTCAAGCTTATTCTTTTGAAGCCTCTGAGGATATGGGGATCTTTATATGGTAATCTATGCTTATTTTTGGCTGCTTTTTCTCAAGGTTCTCATTAACCTCTTCTTCACTAGTCTTTTTGTCCTCAGTAGAAGGTGCCTGTTGATCCTGATTTTGCTCAACTTTCTTCTCCATACTCGATCCCTCATACACTGTTTCGCTCCTTAAGGTAATAGCTTGGCACTGTTCATTAGGACTTCCCTTCAAATTCACTTCAATAGTTCTTGGCAAGTTCTCTTGAGCTCGGTTTTCCATTAATGTGGCCAACTGTCCAATCTGAGTTTCCAAGCTCCGAATTGATGACCTCATTTCTATCATAAATTGAGTTAACACATCAGTCTGACCATCTTGTTTTTCTTGCATCAGTTGTTGTGCATGTCTTACTAGTTGTTACTGATAAAACCCAGGAGGATGTTGTGGATACTGGGGTTGATTTTGTTGAAATTGTTGCTGACTACCCTAACCACTTGTCCAAGAAAATTTTGGATGATTTCGCCACCCTAGATTGTAACTCATGGAATATGGGTTGTTGGAGGGCCTTGGGAAGTTCCCTATTGCTTGCACTTGCTCCATAGGCATGTTGTTAAAACCCCTCGTTATGCATTGTTCAAATAAATGAGGTCCTTCACATAACTCACATATGACTTGCATCTGCATAACTGAAGCTTGAATATTGTTCTGCTATAACTGTTTGTCAATGTTGCCACTTGAGCTGACAACATCGAGATGGCATCCAATTCATGAACTCCAGCCGCCATCTTAGTGGTTTCTCTTTCTGATGGCCACTGATAGTTATTCATAGTCATTTCTTCCAACAGATCATAAGCCTCATTAGCACTCTTACTCATGAACGCTCCTCCCGATGTTGCATCAATGACTATACGAGTAGTATCACACAAACCATTATAAAAAAATATGGACTAACATCCATTTCTCAATTCCATGGTGGGGGCATTTTCTTAACAACTCTTTAAACCTTTCCCACGCATCATACAGTGACTCACCATCTCTTTGGTGAAAATTTTTGATTTCACCTCTATACCTTGCAGATAATGATAATGGGAAAATTTTGGCCAAAAATTTGTGAGTGAGCTCCTCCCAATTTGTAATAGAGTTGGCTTCCAAAGAAATAAGCCAACTCTTTGCTCGGTCCCTTAATGAAAACAAGAAGAACCTCAACCTTACTATATCATTTGTTACTCTGTTCATTTTAAATGTGGCGCATAGCTCTAAGAAATTCACTAAATGCAAGTTTGGATCTTCCATTAGCAATCCTCCAAACTAAACTGATGCTTGTACCATTTGCAGAATGGAAGGCTTGATCTCAAAGTTATTGGCATCAACTGCTGGAGGTCAAATACATGATTGTGCCCCTATTACAGTCAAGTAGCACGTAATCTCTCAAACTTATTTGTGCTGGTTGCTGAGCTGGTGCCGCTTGTTCAACAACTCCTGCAACACCAATATTACTAGCTTGATTCTGAACCATTCTTTCTAACCATTTCTGTTTCCGATTTCTTCTGCAAGTTTTCTCGATTCCAGGATCAACAGGCACCCTTGTTTCTAATCCCTGTCGTTGCATAAACTACTTGAACACCTGAAATCACAAATTGCGAAAAACCAGAATGAGAATGGTATTAAAGAAAAACAACCAAATTAAAAAAAGAAATAATTTCCTTGATATTAGTAAAAACAGCCCCGGCAACGGCGCAAAAAACTTGTTACTGATTTTCTACACGTATACGCGTTCGTTTCACAAGTAATATAATGTAAGAAAGGTCGAACCCACAAGGACTGTTACCAAGTATCAATCATTAATCCTAATATTCTTTTTAGTTAACAATAATTTGATTATAAGAATTAAGTAAAACTATTGAAATAAGAACGTAATTGCAAGAATAAAAGATAGCAAAGGAAATAGAATTCAATAATTAAATGAACTAGGGCAATTAACTTCATATACCATCCACTTTATATTTCAGTAACACAAATTATACTATTCAATTCTCTCTCGTGATAGCAAGTCAACAAACGTAACTTATATTCGTACTAGGATATACAAGTCCCAACCTTATGTAAATTTTCTACATCTCTGTGATAAATGAATATAAGACAGGCATTAAGTAAGACAACCCTAAAACTACACAGACCAAATAGGTAATCTCGTCCTATAATAAAATCTATGTCTATTCAATTATAGCATAATCAATTCTCACTTCTCAGATTTCGAATCAAAATCATATAAATCATGTAATAGATGGTCAGTCAATCGCAAGCATTAAGCACAAATTCGAATAGATCACAAGCATTAAGCATAAAATTGCATCTTAAAACACGCCATAAAACATACTAAAACTAATCCTAACACTTTCATAGCATGCCCATGGGGCTTGTTTCAAACCATACAAAGACTTTTTTAATTTAAAAACATGATTTGGAAATTGTGGATCTTCAAACCCCTTAAGTTGTTCAACAAAAGCTTATTCATTCAAAAAAGCGGATTTAACATCCATTTGATGCAATTTGAAACCCATGATGCATGCAATATGTAATAACAACCTAATCGATTCAAGTCTAGCAACAGGTGCAAATGTTTCATCAAAGTCCACTCCTTCCACTTGAGTGTACCATTGTGCTACCAATCTAGCTTTGTTTCTTACTATTGTGCCAAATTCTTCACTTTTATTTTTAAAAATCCATTTTGTTCCAATGACATTAGTGTGATTTGGTCTGGGCACAAGGGTCCACACATCATTTCTCGTAAACGGTTCCAATTCTTCTTGCATAGCTTTAATCCAAGATTCATCAGTTAAAGCTTCTTTCACGTTTTTTGGTTCAAGTGAAGAAGTGAAACACACATGTTGAATGAGATTCATATATCTTTTCCTTGTGACCATGCTCTCCTCCATATCACCCAGAATGAGATCAGCAGGATGATTCTTTTCGGCATTTGTGCCTCTGCCTATTCAGATGGGGATATATCAGACGCCATGAGTGATGATCCAGTTGATGTTTCTGTCGCAGCGGGTAAAATTTCTGATACATCATGTTGGGCATCTGAGGCAACAAGCGCGTTTTCTATGAATTGGTCTATCTCGACTTCTATTGAAAATTTTGAAAAATCATTCATATCATCAACAACAATGTTAACAGATTCCATAACAATTTGGGTTCTCATGTTGTACACACGATATGCCCTATTATTTATGGAATAACCAAGAAAGACACCAACATCACTTTTAGCATCGAATTTTCCAATATTTTTGCGATCCCTCAATATGTAACAGACACAACCAAAAATGTGGAAGTAACTTACATTCGGGTGGTACCTGGACGTAAGAACAACCTGTTTATTGTGTAGCAAGCAATATTAATAGCTTCAGTCCACAATCGTTTGGATAATTTCTTGATACTCAACATTACTCTTGTCATTTCTTGAAGAGTACGATTCTTTCTCTCAACAACTCCATTTTGTTCAGGAGTTTTGGGTGCTGAAAATTCATGAGAGATACCACAAGACTTATAAAATTCATCTTACAAAGCATTTTCAAATTCTTTACCATGATCACTACGAATTCTCACAATTTTTCCAATATTACAATCTTTTTCAACTCTCAATTTTAAACATGGATTTTTAAAAGCTTCAAATGTGTCAAATTTTTCTCTTAAAAAATCAACCCAAGTAAAACTGGAGAAATCATCTACACATACAAAAATGTATCTTTTTCTATTTAAACTATCAACTTGGATTGGACCCATGAGATCCATGTGAAGCAATTCTAAAACTTTTGAGGTATTTACATCCAAAATACATTTGTGAGTGATTTTTAATTGTTTGCCAAGTTGGCACAGCTCACACTTAGCAATAGACTCTTTACCCAGTTTGGGTAATCCTCGAACAATACCTGTATTTGACAGCATTTTCAAGTTTTGAAATTAATGTGACCAAGTTTTTCATGCCACAGATCAGTTGAATTTCTTATGGTTGAGTGACATGACAATTTTTGAGAAAGAGTATAACAATTGTCAATTGATCTAAAACATTTTAAAACACAATTTCCATCTTTATTAATCACACTACAATCATCACAAGAATAATTGACAATAAATCCTTGATCACAAACCTGACTTATGCTAATTAGATTAGCTTTCAATCCATCAACCAGCAGGACATTTTTTAGTTTAGGTAACCCTTCCAAATTTAGGGTTCATTCCAAGTACTTTACTTGCAACACCAATACCAAAAGAGACTGCTCCACAATTTACAGCTTTAAAATTAATGAGAATATTTTTGTCACTTGTCATATGTCTAGAACATCCACTATCAAAGTACCAAGAATTAGATGTATGAGTTCAATGACATGTAAATGTAGCAAGACAAGTATTCACATTCTTTTTGACCCATTTTTGTTTAGGCGAATGATGTTTCTTTTGCACCTTTTTGAATTTTTCGTGATGAAAATAATTTGTATTAAAAAAATTCATCATAGTAAAACACTTTGGTCGAATGTGACATTTGACTTTCTTAGTCCTTTCATTGGACGTCATATTCTTACCTATCTGTCTCTTTGCTTATGAGACATATTATGATGTTGATGGATCAGAAACCTACAGTGATAGATCAGAAGATACAGCAGGTAATGAGTGGGTTTGAACAAACATAGTGTTTCCCTTTAATTGAAACCCTTTAGATCTCAATCCAGCATTATTTTGTTGACCTGCATTCTCGACCTCCTCAAAAATTGTAGAACCTGGATTAAGCATTTGAACATTTCTTTTCATTAGATCAAACTCTTTTTTCAGACGATTAATTTTAGCATTTTTATCAAAAATATTTGTTTCAAGAATTTTAATATTCGATTCAATTTCATCATTTCTATAAGAATGAAATTTTATGATTTTTGTATTTGATCTATTCACAGCACACAATTTAATCTATTCATCATACATTTTTTTGTAAGATTATTTCAGTGAATCTTCATTGACTTCTGATTCATCAGAGTCAATGTCAACAACATCAGCAGTACCTGTCGTAGTATCAGTAACTTTATTTACGGAAATAGTATTGTTTAGACAAACAAGTTGTCTATTTTTCTACAAAAAACAAGGAAAATTCAAGAGTACAAATGTTAAAGCAACATTTTCTCTATCTTCATCACTACTTTCAGAGTCAATGTCACTCCAAGTAGCATTCATACCTTTTTTATTTCTTTTCAATGTATTTGCACATTCTGATTGAATATGACCAAATCCTTCACATTCCCTGCATTGAATTCCCTTTTTATTATTAGGAAAAGATGGTTTTGAAGATGTATTACCTTTGGATAAATTCTTTTTGTTGCCCAATTTTTTCATATATTTTTTAAAATTTCTTGTCAATAGGGCCAACTCATTATCATCTTCATCGTCAAAACTTACCTTCTCAGAAATTTTCAGAGTAATAGATTTTTCTTTTTCTTTTGCCTTGGTCGGCTTTTCGTTTTGTCTGATTTGTTGATTTAGTTCAAAGGTTCGAAGAGAACCCATTAATTCTTCTACCTTCATGGTATTCAGATCTTTGGCCTCCTCCATAGTCGTTAGTTTAGTGTTAAACCTGTCAGGTGAAACACGAACAATTTTTCGAACTAAAATAGATTCTTCTAATTTTTCACCTAAGGCCAAAAAAAATCGTTAGCAATATCAAACAATCTTTCATAAAATTCAGTAAGAGTTTCAGTCTCAGACATTCTAAAATCCTCAAATTTTGTTTGCAACATAATGGACCTAGAACGCTTGACATCGACAGTCCCTTCAAATTGAGTTTGAAGGATTTTCCAAGCTTCTTTGGCCGAATCACAAGAGGATATGAGTTTAATATATCCTTCGCCAACACCATTGAATAAGGCATGTAAGGCCTTGTAATTGTAGCTAGACAGTAAATCATTAGCAGTTGACCAATTTAACTCAGATTTTACCGTTGTTTCTCCAGTTTTTTCGTCAACTTCTATTGGTGCTAACCAGCCTGTCAAAACAATTTTCCATGCATTCTCATCTTGAGAATTGATGAAGGCTTTCATCCTAACTTTCCAGTAAGGATAGTTTGAGCCATTAACAATGGTGGTCGAGTTATAGAACTCCCTCCTGCAAAAAACGACATGTTGCAACCAAAAATACAAACAAACGGAAGGAAAACCACAAGATCTCACTAAGAGTTTAGTGAACTGCTCTGATACCAAATGAAATTTTATTTTTTATGATTACCAACTGAATTTAATAAACAAGTTAATTAATATGGAACTGTTAAACAATTGTTTGATCACACAGATATTATGATATATCATGACAGAATGCTGATAGAACAGAATATACGAACAGATAATAAATAAACTTAAAGTAACGTGACACAAGAAGTTTTTTACGTGCTTCGAAAAACCTACTTCACGGGGCACGCCCAGAGATAAAATCAATTAGTAAAGTCTCAAAAATACAAAAAACAATTGACTTATACAAGTTTGGATTCCCTCTAAAACTTTGTTGCAACCTTGAAGTACTCCACTTTAATAATCTGATTTTGATAAACACCAAGAGCACAAAATCCCTTCTGATCTTAATGAGTGCTTACTTCCTCCTGAAGTAAGTCTTGTGAAAATCTTCTCCCGATGACTTGTATGTCACGTTCACAAGCTTTATGACCTGTTTAAGAATAAACAGCACAAACAAACAAAGAGACAGTAGAACAAGAACTACTCTTTACGAATAAAATAACTTTTCAAAAGCATAAAATATTTGAATGGTGAAGAGGTAAGGATGGCTGCTGCTTAGGTCTGGTATTTATAGAGTTTAAAAACCCCTAAGCCAATCTCGTTTATGGCCCAAATCAAACCAAATCAGGAAGTTACTCAAAATAACTTCTCATTTTATTAACTGCAAGATTTTCTCGATATGACAGACAAACATTTTGTGACATCAAGAAATGGACGAACCTGGTCTTAAAACCCAGCCAGGTTCATTTCGGAGTTTCCTTTCTTGGGCATCAAGACTCACTCAGTATCCTCCTTTTAAATAGACTATAACCAATCAAAATATTCAAAGAATAATCCTATAAAAAGTCCTTAAAATAGACAAGTTACCATAAACAAATTAGGAAACTTGACTAAGAATAAAATGTACTTTAATAGAGATAATTATTTTTACCAAAAAGAGGCACTTACCCAAAATACTATTTCGAAAATACCAAATAATAAAATATATTTATTATAAAAAAGATTGTCCAATTTTAGGATTTTTACAATTTACAATGCATGTTACAAATATGGTACTGAATTCGACATAAAAATAAATAAATGAATGATATATTTAACACTATATTTAACACTCTTCTATACACAATAACACTTATTTTATTTTATTATTCTAAGGGGACATTTTAAATTATGGGTGTTCCTATGGTAGGGGCTAGAAAAAGAGCCTCATTAGTGGGCTATTTTGTGTTTCCAATCAGTTAATAGTTTTCGGTGTAATTTTTTTTATGACTGTGTATATTATAGTTATTTAGAGCATTCTTTAAATTTTCAGAATATTCTGAATAATTTGTCGTGCTGAAAAACTAGGTTCAAACATGTTTTTCACGCACATAAAAAAATTAGTCGCTCGTGCAACAACCTATTTTTAAACTAGTACAGTAAATTATTCGAAATTTTTCAAAAATTTACAGAAAGCCCTAAATACTTGCAATATACAGTCATAACAAAAATTGCACTAAAATCTGTTAACAGGTCAAGAATACAAAAGAACTCCACCCGTAGGACTTTTTAGTCCCTATCGTAGAAATTCCCTTAAATTATTATTGATATAAAAAGCAAACTAGTATTAATAATTAATTGATTTCAAATATGAAAGAATAATACTTGGAGAAGAAAAATAGTTATAGATACTTTGAATTTTTTTTAAAATAAAAAAAAAGTCTCCTTAACAATAAATATTAAAAAAAAAGTTGTTGACAATATTCTAATTTAAAATAATTCTTTTGTTACCGTGCAAATTGGATAAATGCTACATTTTTCGCTAAACTTTACATAGCTTTTAGCATATATAATTTGACATTGAAAGATGCTCTTAAAGTAGATGAAACAGAGTATACCACATTTTACAATTGAATACAGCTTAAACATGATTATTTATTTTAATTTTTTAAACATAATTATTTATCATACTATTATATACCAACAACACAGGACCTTCTAAGTTGACTTTCTATTTTACTTTATTTTTTATTCTCTCTGTTTGTTATATAAATATATATATTTTAAAAAAAAAAAAAAAAGAGATAAGAAACTTCTCTCATCATCTCAAGTTTTCTACCTACTTTAAAGAGTGAACTTAAGGCTCTCTTTCTCTCCAAACACTTTCAGAATTGTAACTATACAAAAAGGAATCTATGCATGATACATGAACAGGCTATTCCCAGCAGCACAAGCAATCAGGTTTTTTTCTGGATGCCATGCCAGATGTAATAACTTGGAGTTTAAGTTACATGATAAGTCATTATGTCCTGAACTTGAATTATCATTCCCTGAAAACATAAGAACATACAAGTTAATTTCGGTCACAAGATAAAACAAGATTTGATTACTATCATCATATAAATTCAAGGCTGTTAGAAGAGATCGAATTAAGGACTCGGTCTAACCATGCCGGTAAAATCCACGCGTCAGATTGCTCAAGGAAGACCTTCTAGTCCTTGGAGCAGCTTGGAAAACTGGCTTCCTGTTATCAAGTTCAGAAGAAGCAAACCAAAATTGAGTTGGAAACATTGCTGTGGGAGCATCTTATGTGACAATTTATTGTTATTTTAGTATTTACAAAGTGAGTGATAACAGATATAGAAGTCAGAATCAAGAACTTTGTAAAAATAAATTTCAAGTCAAACTAACTAAATTTTCAAATAAAATTGATTTTATTACATACATGGAGTACATAGTGGCAACTGGTTGAGAAATATCCTTATGAATAAAGGGTTAATGCTTGAGCAATCCATTTTCCCATTTTAGAAACAGCTGAACTGGATTGCATAAGCATTTATCAAACATAAGCTTGGAAAACTAACTAATCTTACCAGTAATTTTGAATTAGACAACAGTTCCTTCACCTGATCAAGGTCTTAAGACAATGGATCACCCCAGCAGGAAATTGGGTCCAACAAACACAAAAACTACTACTTGGAAACCAAAAAGTAGAGAAAAAGAAACTGAAAGCCCCACCTGACAGGATGTTTGCTAGCTTCTATTGTGATTCCTTCGTCACTTCCAGCACCATGGGAGAAAATGCGTAAATGATTGCTAATTTAAAATTACAAACACTTGTGTCAGAAAAGCTGCATTTTGGGAGCAAGCCAGAAGTTGATTGCTAACAGTGTTCTTCATAAGTTAAAATGCAGTGCAACTAAAGTTTTGAAGAAAAAAGATAAACCTGTAAGACCCAGTTGCATAATGCATTCCATCGCCACTGAGGCAGCAAGCAAATTTATCAAATATGCAGTCATTATCATACAATTCGCACAACTGCCAGAAAATGATGTCAGGTGTCAGTAAAAGGGATATATTTGCATGCATGTTGAGCTTGTGAGCTTTTATGATCAACTAAGAGATACATAAATTCACATATTTGATTTGGAAAACGAACTTCTGTTCTTATGATGACTCCATCAATCCTCCTTTAGAGAATAGGTCAGAACTGTAATCAAAGGCTGGTAAAGTTTTAACTATTTGACTTAAGACACTCGTTATCTTTGTCCTTTTTTTCTTTTTTAAATTTTCTGGTGGAGGGTGTCCCAGAAATCCCCTGAATCTTCTTAGAGGGCTCAAGTTTGAAACTGGAGCCACGCAAAACCCTAAAATCTTTGGCATGCACGAAAACTGTAATTCACTCTGGACCATGTCCAAGAGGATATGGTGCTAAAATGTACGTACTCAAAGCACGCCAAGCAGCAAACATCAAATCAAACAGCAACTGAACCCATTCAACATCTACATTGGGTATCAAGAATAAGTTACCTTGGGCCGCAGGTTCTCATGGATCTTGTATATCGCAACTGGTGAGGAATCCATATGCATGTCCCATAGCTAGATTTAAACATAAAAGCCTTTATTTGATGTCATAATGACAGTGTAAACACAGCCAATATAGACTTTAGATGAATAAGAACCTTATTTTCCCTAGAATTGCATTGAACATGAGCACATCACAGAATGTATAACTTGAATCCACCATAAGAAATATTATACAAAACAAACAAATAATGGCCAAGTAAGCTAAAGAAAAATGTCATTTGATAGACTTTCGTTTTATTTTAATAAGGGTAAAAGGCTAAAAAAAAAGGGAAATTTCAAGGTTCTAAAGTTCTTCAAAATCATATATTTTCCTATCCAATCAATAATTTTAGGCACCATGGAAATGGTATAGCATTTGTATTTTTTTTGCCCATTTTCTTTTAACAAGATCCCAACTTCATACAAAATTATGATTTTGAAATTCACAAAGAAGCAACATTCAAATGGTCTAAAAAGCTCTCATATCATCACCACGCATGATTTAGGATATTCATAACTATGATTTCTTGCGAAATTTGGAAGTATGAGATATTTTCTTGCAAAATTTGACAATATGAGATATTTTCTAACAAAATTTGAAACCCCAAGGTGTTTATGTGCATTTTCCAAAACTTGGAGGCTATTCATTGCAAAATTTGAAAATCCCAAGGTATTTTTTTTGTAATTTACAAAACCAGACACGCTTTCTTGCAAAAGTTAAAATCCTTACCGTAATTTTTTTGCATTTACCCTTTAATAGAAGACTAAATTTGTTGTTCAAGACTAAAATGACACAAAATTAGTAAATTACTACAATTACAATGATACAAGGACTAACCTGAGGATCTGTAAAAGACAAACACATGGTTATGTTGACTTGAGATAAGAAAATTATAAACATCTAACCAACCATTAATTTTTTCTTAAAAAAAAAGTAAAAAGTATAGGATGGAAGAAACTTTGAAGTGTCACAATGAAGAGTACCTTTAGATTCATGTAATCACGACTTAAGATGTACCGCCCATCCTTCGAGAATTTCATATCAGAAATGGATGCAACAATCTCTGTGAAAAATGATTTCGACCCACGTGAACCTCCCTCTTCCAATCTGTAAAAATCAACCCACATGATAAGTTTACAACAGCACTAAGTGTAACATTAAAGATACTGAAAAGCCCTGCGCAGACAAAATTGCAACAGAAACAACAATTTAACAATGAATCAAACAACACCAACATTATCGCACTGTGATCACATAAAGCTGACTGCCGCATGTCAACTAGACGAATAAATCCTCTTGAGCTGCCGTATGCTAGAAAATTACAATGAATTGGATGGAACTCAGCTGTTGTTATGACCTCTATATAAAATTTAGGGACGAATCAGAAATGTATAACAAAAGGAGCCACCAAATTTTAAATATGAGATTAAAAAAATAAAGCAAAATTTCTCAAATTAAATAAAGGATGACACAAGTACCAGTAAGGTCCTCCATGTTTGATGGCTTCATGTCAATAATGTTGAAGCACTGACCACTTATCTCAAGATTCCACAAGTTTATCCTAAGGTCATCTGCAGAAATAAATGTCTCACAGTCGCTGGACATAAAATATGAAATCAGATTATCACCTTTAGCACACCATAACTACAAAACTTAATTATTTAATAACAAGATACATTGATTGGAAAATCCAAAGGGCTGGTTTTATGGGCAGAATGAAAGAACTACTATTTCATATCCTCCAAGCAACCAAAACACATATACAGTTCTATGCACAAAACAAAGCGCGAGAAAAATACCATACTTTACCTATTGGTTGAGATGGAGTTTATATTAAAATCATGAGCATGAGAATAAACCTTCCGACATCTTGTTTGTGCAGTATCTTCCATGTCTACAATCTAGTCATGCAAAACATTAGCATGATACCCTTTTATATTGAGCAGAACGCAATAGTGAAAAAGAAGAAGAAAATAAAAGTAACAGAAATCCTAGCAACCAACCTCATCATGCTGGTCTTGTGTTGGTGACATGCTCTTTTCCATCTTAACTGTCCATTCTGAATGATAACCATTAGAAACAGACAGCTTGTCTTGTTCAGTCATGAAACTCTTTTCAGCCAAAAGTGCATTCTCTGAACTCACAAAGGGAGAAGATCCCATTTCTTTTACTTTCTTCACCTTGCGTTCCTTCACCTGTCATCAGAACCAAAAATGAAGAGGAGTTCAATGTTAGGTCACTAAGGAAATTAATAGCTCTTAATTAGTATCTTAGACACACTAATGCCTTTCCTTAACTTCTCTTCAACTAATCCCGACTGCACAATCAATTGAATGTTTCTTAATGAACATATAATCCATGTCCATCTAGTTATTTGATTTCTGTTTTATTGACAAATTATTTAATTCTTCAATTGCTCGTTGCCTTAATAGACCGCAATAACTCACACTCTAACTCAGGAAGTACATATTATCTTGATAAAAGCAAAACGGAAAAGTATTCCGTGATAAGTTACAGGTTCAGAAATATCCACACCTTCCACAATTTAATTGTCTTGTTGTTCGTGGAAAGGATAAAGAGTGAACCGTTGGGAGTAGCACACCATCTTACTTTGTTTATCTTCTCTTCGATTTCCAAGCTCTTCAAATAGTCAAACTGTGAAGCGCACAAACCAAATAAGAAGATAATCACCAATCAACAGGCATAAAAGTGCACAAAACTTTATTAAAAAGACCACAAAATGCAAAGCATACCTCAGGCTCATGGCTCTGAAACTCAGTCTTGTACTGAAATTCAGGATTCCATGTAGAGTTAAAATCCAGTTCCTCCAACTTAGTGCGAGACTGGTACTGATTCGAAGTCTAAGAAGCCAATAATCAATCGTAAAAAAACATCATAAACCCACTTTTTTATTCCAACATTAGATGCCAATAAACCAACACGATTGCCATCCTAACAAAGAAATTAGCCCAAAATGAATTCAGAAATTTCGTAGCTTTACAAAATTAAAAAACTCTATGAGCGAAATCCTCACATGTTTCCCATCTTTTCTTTCGAAAATCACAACACGACCACCTCTATCTCCAACGGCAAGGTAATCACCGCTAGCGTCGAATCCCATAGCAGTGATGATATCAACTAAAGAAAGAGAAAACCCATTAAGCGCAGTAGTTTCAGTAACCAAACTAACTATTTTAACAAATTAACCGCAAACTATACTCTTTGTTTACCAAAAAAAAAAACACCAAGATCCTACACATTGTTGTACTATAGTAATAACACTAGCAAATTCTCAGCAACCAAACAAAAACAAAAACAAAAAATACACTTCAAGTTTAGCTAAACGCAAGCAAGATAACACTAACCTTCCTCGACATCCTCTCCCGGAGCTCGTTCGCCGAAAACCTGAGAGAAGTTCCACTCCATAGGGGCACAATGAAAAACCGGAGTTCAAAGTCGAAAGTGGATTATTTTGCTGGAATTAGCCCCTTCAAATCGAGTCGAAAGTCGAAAGTGGATTTAGTTTCAATTACATGAGAGAAGTCACCTTTGGAGGGAAGTGAAGTTGTGATAGAGATTCATACTGAGAATTTTCTGAGCTTTTCCAGTCTACTCCCTTACACCACTCGATTTTTATTTTTATTTTTACTTTCCGGGAAAATGCCTTCTTCGCTTAAGGTATGCGCCAAAAAAAAGTTTTCTCGGCTTCTGTGACTACTTCGTGGGCCGATCTCATCATGGGCCTAGCCTGGAATGTGTCCATAATTAATTGGGAAAATTTCCGTTATAACCAAAAATTAATAAAATATAGGATTTATACGGTTTTTTTTATAATTGTGTTTTTGATAAATAAAAACATTTTGTTTAGTTAAAATAGACTCCTAAATTTAATTTTGATGAACGATAAATTGAATATAACAATACAGTTTTTATGCAAAATAATTTTGTTTTTGTTTTAAATTATTAGTTTTATGAATTATTTGTAATTTTAGTTTAGAAAAATTTTACCAAAATCGAGTTTAGGGTTCAATTTGAACCAATTTATAAAATACATGGTCTAAACAAGTAATTGGACAAAACATAAAGTCCAAAAAAGTATAAACCCTAAAAAATAACAATTTTACTATCACACGGAGAAAACAACTTTTATACAGTACCAAACTTTTATTTACATAAATACGGTTTGCTCTTAAAGTTCCTCACCACTCTCTCACAGGCGAAATGTGTTTCTCCTTCTCTTGCATCCCACGGCGTCGATCACACAGCAACATCAAAACACCATAGTTGTCGGCAACAACAAAATCTACAAGCAAAAAACTGAAAACCGCCATTCAATCTCAAAAAAATGGGTCGGAAAAAAATGGGTAAGCAACCGAAACGCAAAAATAAAATAACAAAAATAGTCCGGTGGTGAATAGGGAGTTTCTCCTTCCCTGATCACCCATGGCAAAGAACCTCAAAGCAATAGAAAATCTCCATGGATGCTGGCAATCAAGCTTTGCAAAGCATCAGTACCTAAAACCACAGCAAGATCCCAAGTCAACAACCGAAAAATAACATTCAATTCGCAAAATTGAAACCAAAAAATTGGTAAAAAATGAAACTCGAAAATTGAATCACCAAAATCTTGTAAACAATTGTTGGGAATAGTACCCTTAAAGAAATTGTAGTTGACAAATGTTTTAAATTAAATAAATAATTGAATTGAATTATTATATATATAGACTATGTGTGATATTATATTGATAATATTAAGTGAATATCAAAAAAATTCAAAGTTTATCTATGTGGTCTTAATCTCATATTGGTATGAAGGGATCGAGATTAAGATAATAAACTTAAAATAGTTCGCAGTAAAATAAAATTATGGAATCTTTAGATTAATTACTGCTAGTACAATTCGCTAGTATTATGAATACAAGTGACATATATCCAGGTCACTAGTGTAGTAGGACACTTTAGTGAATGTGCTTTATATATAGTGATATATAGAATTGGA
The DNA here is from genome assembly GCF_963169125.1 of Humulus lupulus. Classification (NCBI taxonomy): domain Eukaryota; kingdom Viridiplantae; phylum Streptophyta; class Magnoliopsida; order Rosales; family Cannabaceae; genus Humulus; species Humulus lupulus. Next base: position 31,399,500 of record NC_084796.1, on the reverse strand, counting down.
TCAGATATGATTTGTTAATACTTGTTTAAATATCGTTTCATAGTATAAATCAAACACATCAAACGATGATCATATACATGATGATCTTAATCCCGAGGTTGCTATGAACTCTTATATATGTCATTTGATCATTTAATTCATGTGTTAAGGTTTGTCAAAATGATCAGGCTAAGAACAATTGTTTTGGGGACTCAATGATATAAATGGCTAGGGACATAGTTTAACAGATATGGAATATATACCTTCTTATAGATTGAATAATGGTTCCCTATTGAGTTGACTTTTGGAACTGAAAAGGTTATGAGCGCTCACGTCGCAAACTTGTAATGACACAACTTTCACTAGTAAAGTCAATAGTACTCTAGGAACAATATATAGCTAAAAAGGTAAAACAGTAATTTTATTCCCTTTTAATTATGAACCATTAATAGGGGATTAACATTGTATGTAATGATTATATCAATTGACACTTTATTCTTTAATAAAGTACTCAGTAAATATATGTCTGTAATTATCAAGAGTTCAATCTCATATTTATAGTAGAGTAATCATGTGATTAATAAATATGATTATTTAAACAAAGAGCTTTGATTAATAATATAATATTTATTGGAGCTTGATGTTATAGGTCCATAGGTCCCCAGGGCGACTCTATCAACATCATATCAATGTAAGAATTGATACAAGGGTAAAATTGTAATTTGGGAATTTAAGAAGAATTTTATTATTCGGATCAAGTATACAATTATATGATAATTGAGTTTGAATAATTAATTTGGAATTAATTATTAATTTAAAAAAATATATTTATTAATTTAAATATGTAATTTTTGAAATTCATATATATAAGACTTATAAATGGTTACTACCTATAGAAGGGTACTAACAATTATGATGTTGTGGCAACATAGTGACTTGGTATAGCAAGTCACTAACAGCTAAATATTTTTTTTCTACATTAATTTTGAATTTAGTTATTTTTTTTGTCATAATTAATGTTGTTTCCAACAAATAAGAGACACTAGCTATATTTAGAAATTGATATGCATTTGAAAAATGAAAAGTTTATAATATTATATTTCCATAATAAATACACGTTTTTTATCAGGTAACCCTTCCAAAAATTTGAAAAAAAAACAAATTTATTTTTAGAAATATTAATTAACAACTATAAATATGGACAGTTGATCTTAATCTAATGGTTAATATTAAAGTAACAATCCATGGGTAGTAACCATTAAGAGTGCACACATATATATATATTAATTTTGAAATTAATTATTTTATTTGAATGAGAGAAAATAAAATTGGTAAGTCAAATATGGTTTTTGATTTATTGAATTTTAAAAGATGATGATAATAATGATCATCAATTTGAAATTTAAATTTTGAAATATGGTTGTCATCTTTTCCTTAAAAAGATAAATACTTTATTTTGTAGAAGATTGTTTTTTGTTAAATAAATAATAAAAGAAAAATGTAAAATCCCTGAAAAGGGAATAGTAGGTCACGCACGACACAGTCCATGTGTCATGCAGGTACCAACTGCACTGATATTGTATTAGTGTTGTTTTTATTTTATTTATTTATTTAATTAATAATTTAAATATAGTTTTTTCAAATTTGGTAAGTTAGATATTTAACTAAATCAAATCCTATCATCATTATGATAATATTATTATATTACTATTATTATTATGAATAATAATGTAATAGAATTATCTCTATATATATGATATAGAATAAAGAGAAGAAACAACATTAGAGAAACACAATACATAGACAATTTAAAATAGTTCTCAGAATTTTTGTTAGACAAAAAGAGTCTTTCTTTTTCTTCTTTATTCTAATCATTCTCAGACCATAATCCAAGTTCTCATGTGTTGAGAAATACTTGTTATTCCTAAAATTGCAAATGCATGTTCTCTATGTGCCCACACACATCTTGAGGTGTAGAGAACACTCCAAAAGATCGTGGTATAAGTACTCAAAGCATTGGATATGAATATCGATAAATATACGAAAAGACTCAATGACACTTTATAGGTTTCAAGAGGTAAAAGTTCATATTCTTGTATGTTTATATGTTATATATAAATATATTGTATATTTATATATATATAAGTTGTGTGATTAATAATATTATATATTAATGTTTCTGGATTAATATTTTCTTGGTCATATAAACTATTTATATGATTGTAGTAGTAGTAGTAGCAGTAACAGTAGCAGCAGTAGCAGTAGTAGCAGTAGCAGCAGTAGCAGTAGTAGCAGTAGCAGCAGTAGCAGTAGCAGCAGTAGTAGTAGCAGCAGTAGGAGGAGGAGTAGTAGTAGTAGCAGTAGTAGTAGCAGCAGTATTAGTAGTAGTAGTAGTAGTAGTAGTAGTAGTAGTAGTAGTAGTAGTAGTAGTAGTAGTAGCAGTCGCAACAGTAGTAGTAGTAGCAGTAGTAGTAGTAGTAGCAGTAGTAGCAGCAGTAGCAGTAGTAGTAGCAGCAGCAGCAGCAACAACAATAGCAGTAGTTGTAGCAGTAGTAGCACCAGTAGTAGTAGCAGCAGCAGCAGCAGTAGCAGTAGTAGTAGCAGCAGCAGCAGCTGCAGCAGCAACAATAGCAGTAGTAGTAGCAGTAGTAGCAGCAGCAGCAGCAGTAGTAGTAGTAGTAGTAGTAGTAGTAGTAGTAGCAGCAGTAGAAGCAATAGCAGTAGCAGCAGGAGTAGCAAGAGTAGCAGGAGTAGCAGTAGGAGCAGGAGTAGCAGGAGTAGCAGTAGTACCAGTAGGAGCAGTAGGAGTAGTAGTAGCAGTAGGAGCAGGAATACCAGGAGTAGCAGTAGGAGCAGTAGGAGCAGGAGTAGTAGTAGTAGTAGTAGTAGTAGTAGTAGCAGTAGCAGCAGTAGTAGGAGTAGCAGTAGCAGTAGTAGGAGGAGTAGTAGTAGTAGTAAGAGTAGTAGTATTAAGAGTAGTAGTAGTAACAGTAGTAGTAGTAGTAAAAGTAGTAGTAGTAGCAGCAGCAGCAGCAGCAGCAGTAGTAGTAGCAGTAGTAGTAGTAGTAGTAGTAGTAGTAGTAGCAGCAGTAGCAGCAGCAGTAGTAGTAGCAGCAGTAGCAGTAGGAGCAGGAGTAGCAGTAGGAGCAGGAGTAGCAGGAGGAGCAGTAGGAGCAGGAGTAGTAGCTGTAGCAGTAGCAGTAGTAGCAGTAGTAGCAGTAGGAGCAGTAGCAGGAGCAGTAGGAGTAGTAGGAGCAGTAGGAGCAGTATTAGGAGCAGTAGTAGTAGTAGTAGTAGTAGTAGTAGTAGTAGTAGTAGTAGTAGTAGTAGTAGTAGTAGTAGTAGTAGTAGTAGTAGGAGCAGTAGCAGCAGCAGCAGTAGTAGTAGTAGTAGTAGTAGTAGTAGTAGTAGTAGTAGTAGTAGTGAACAGGAGTAGCAATAGTAGTAGTAGTAGTAGTAGTAGCAGTAGTAGTAGTAGTAGTAGTAGTAGTGAACAGGAGTAGCAGCAGCAGTAGTAGTAGTAGTAGTGTTATACCCAAAAAATAAGAAGATGCATCCTAGGAGACTAAGGGGAGTGCATTCTAGGAGAGTTAAGGGGAATGGTCCTAAGAGACCCCAAGGAGGATGTGGTCCTAGGAGACCCCAAGAGAGTGATCCTAGGAGAACCAAGGATGAGGTCCGAGGAGAACTCAAGAAAGTGGTCTTAAGAGACCCTAAGGAGAAAGTGGTCCTAGGAGACCCCAAGGAGGATGTGGTCCTAGGAGACCCCAAGGGTGTGTAGGAGGTAAGCCTCCCAAGGTTTTCTAAGTGTTGGCTCGAGCGTGTCCAAGGTAAGTAGCTAAGGAGGAGGAGTCTCATGCAAGAGGAAGGAGACTTAGATTTTGATAAGGAGAGCCTATACAATGTTCGATCAGACATGTTTGGGAGATGCTAAAGGAGAATGCCTTGACCTTGTCCAAGGTGAGATGTTATGGAGGAGATTGCCTCAATGTTGTCCAAGGTGAGGCACCAAGGAGGTTGCCTCAATGTTGTCCAAGGTGAGGCACCAAGGAGGTTGCCTCAATGTTGTCCAAGGTGAGGTGCCAAGGAGGTTGCCCCAATGTTGTCCAAGGTGAGATGCCAAGGAGGTTGCCTCGGACCACCTTGGTCCGAGGAGAAGCCAAGGAGATTGGTTCAAGGAGGAACATGGCAAGCTAGAGGAGAGTGCCATGTTAGAGGAGAGAAGTGCATGTCCTACCACCATGCACGTTCAACCCACAAAAACATGTCCTACCACCATGCATATCCTACCACCATGCATGTTCAACCAGCACTTGCATGGGTAGTGAGTAGGAGGTGGACCAACTAGCTAGAGGAGACTAAGTCAGACACAACTCCAACAACATACGCGGGAATCTCTCATTCTTCCCACAAATGGGGGGTTTGTTACATTTCGAATTTTGAATGTTTAAATGTAATAAATATAATAAAATATCCCTATCATAAGGGGATATCAGTTGAGGATCCCAGGCCTATAAATAGAGAGTTTATGGGATGAGAGAGGGAGTTCCTTCTGGCTTCTTCTTTCTAGAGAGAGAAAATTGGGACTGTCTATTCTAGAGAGAGAAAGTGCTGAAATAATAGAGAATTCTTGTATTTTTGCAATCTGTACTGAAGAAACTCAGTTGGCTCAGTCCATCTGGTCTTGAGTACGGATCTATAAATCACAACTCTAAGTGGATTAGGCTATTACCGACAATCGGGGCTGAACCACTATAAAAATCTCTTGTGTTATTTACTTCTCTTGTTTATACCGTCTGTTGTCGTTTTTACTTCTCTTGAAGGCTTGTCGTTATTGACGTTCTCACGTCGTTGGCTAAAAACGCAGTCAACAAGTAGTAGTAGTAGTAGTAGTAGCAGTAGTAGCAGTAGCAGTAGCAGTAGTAGTAGCAGTAGCAGTAGCAGTAGTAGTAGCAGTAGCAGTAGCAGTAGCAGTAGCAGTAGCAGTAGCAGCAACAGCAGCAACAGCAGCAGCAGCAGCAACAGCAGCAATAGCAGTAGCAGTAGCAGTATCAGTAGTAGTAGCAGCAGTAGTAATAGTAGCAGTAGTAGTAGCTGTAGCAGTAGCAGTAGTAGTAGGAGCAGTATTAGGAGCAGTAGCAGTAGTAGTAGCTGTAGCAGTAGCAGTAGAAGTAGTAGTAGGAGCAGTAGCAGAAGTAGCAGTAGTAGCAGTAGTAGCAGTTGTAGCAGTAGTAGCAGTAGTAGCAGCAGTAGTAGCAGTAGTAGTAGTAGTAGTAGTAGCAGTAGTAGTAGCTGTAGCAGTAGCAGTAGTAGTAGGAGCAGTAGCAGAAGTAGCAGTAGTAGCAGTTGTTGACGGTGAAATCTCGTCAACGAAATTAGATCGGAAAACTCAAAGGAAAGTCAGGCGAAGTTTATATAAGAACTGAGAATAAACTTTAAGGAAAAGTAAACATGGATAAACAATGGAGCAAGCCTTAGTATATTTCTCAATAGCCTCTGCATACAATGAATTTTCCAATCCCCTCTCATGTGGGAGAGGGGTCCTTTTTATAGTAGGCTCTGATGGCCTGGGATACATGGTGGTCCAGGAGACCAAATGGTACATAAGTACTCTGTCAGGAGAGTGGTTTCAGAAGCTGAGGTCTTGCATCCAGTACAGGGGCAGGCGTCAGGAGGATGTCTCCACTACTTGTCCGTACCCATGTCAGTGGAGTGGGGACAGACATAGTGGCGCAGGTGGTTGTGGTGTCGACTCTGACTCCTGGCCGTAGACGTACGGGCCATAACTCTTATTCCAGCATTCCCACGCCCCCACTGGTACGGGTGTTCGTACTTCGACATACAGGGTCTTAAGGGTCGTACCCATTACTAGATCGTACATGAATGTTCCATTCGACTCGTACCCGGATATAGGGAATGGGACACTTGGTGCATGCAGTGGTCGTGACGTGCAGCGAGGCTCTCGGGTCCTTGGCATGGGATGCCTGTAGCACCCCGAGGTCACTCATGAGCATGGGTGATGGGCATGTGGCCTCAGCAGATGTCTGAGGGTGCAAGGCGAGATGCCTTCCTCGCGAGCCCCTTGTGGAAACGGCTCCCTTAGTGTGTCGTCCCACTCATGTGGCCACCTAGTGGCGTGGCTCCCATGCCACTCAGACTTTGAAGTCCATGGCATGGCTCCTATTCCTTCGCGAGACCTCCTTGGAAGGCCTGTTGATGGCGTGGCATGCGTAGGATGCGGGTCCTCGCATGGTGCTGGGCGCGCGCGGGACACGTGGCCTCGCCTGGTGCTAGGCGCGCGCGAGGCAGGGGGCCTCGCCTGGTGCTGGCGCGCGCGAGGGGGTGGCCTCACCTGGTGCTGGCGCGCGCGAAGGGGAGGCCTCGCCCGATGCTGGCGCGTGCGAGGGGGTGGCCTCGCCTGGTGCTGGGCACGCGCGAGGCAGGGGGCCTCGCCTGGTGCTGGCGCGCGCGAGGGGGTGGCCTCGCCTAGTGTTGGCGCGCGCGAAGGGGTGGCCTCGCCTGGTGCTGGTGCGCGCGAGGGGGTGGCCTTGCCTGGTGCTGGCGCGCGCGAGGGGGTGGCCTCGCCTGGTGCTGGCGCGCGCGAGGGGGTGGCCTCGCCTGGTGCTGGCGCGCGCGAGGGGGTGGCCTCGCCTGATGCTGGCGCGCGCAAGGCCACAAGGCTGCCACACGAAAGGCAACAGTGGCTCGGGGTCACCCCAACCCATCCATATTTTTGGGCGTTTATGGGGCCTAAGCATACACTTTGAGTCTTTTATGGGCATGGAATATTGAGCATCCACAAAGGCCACACTTCATGGCTCACTAAGTGATGCTTCCCTTGGGACAATCTCTCAGTTTCACAAGACTTATAGGTCTGAGCCTGATAATGTGACTAAGTGACCTTTAGCCTTGTATTTTCACCATGTACTAGGGATTTTTTTTCTTGGTGGATTTTTGGCATCCACAGCAGTAGTAGCAGTTGTAGCAGTAGTAGCAGTTGTAGCAGTAGTAGCAGTTGTAGCAGTAGTAGTAGTAGTACCAGCAGTAGTAGTACCAGCAGTAGTAGTAGCAGTATTAGGAGCAGTAGCAGTAGTAGGAGCTGTAGCAGCAGCAGCAGCAGTGGTGCAGGCGATTTCGCACAAACTAAACCACGGATCCTCGGGATTATGGTGCAGGTGATATATCGGCTCTAGTGGCCATTTTTGAATTTTTGTAGAATCCTAAACTAGAAGCCACCCTCAACAACTTTGATTTGTTCCTCAACGTTTTTGACCGAGTTCTGGGCATCTATTGAGCGAAAAATGTATTTTTAATTATTTATTTATTCATTGAAATGGGAGTTAGTTTCACTCCTTGAACTCTATAAATAGGACCTAGCACTCAACCAGTTTTTCATCATCTTTCAATCACAATTCGGAGCTTCCAAGCTACTAAGCTTATTCTAGAGAGAAAACACTAGGGTTTTGGGATTAAAAGTTTTTCAATCTAAGCTTTTCTAAACACTCGGGAAGTAAGCTTTTGTGTTATTTTAGTGTTTGAGGTATAGATCGAAGTTCTAAGCTATCTAAGGTACCGTTAATATTTAGGTTTAGTCCATTTCCGTTCTTCTTATTCTTTCCTTTTATTTCAAAACCTAACTTGTTATTATGATTTTTGGTTAGGTGTTCAATTTCTTTAAAACTTAAGATTTTTGGTAAGTCTTTATTCCGATGGTTTAGATCTTCTATTCATCTTCTTTTCTCTAAGAAACTTATGATTTTTTTTACTGTTTGGTTTTATGAGTTTCCAATCCCGCTTTTATGAGTTTCCAATCCCGCTCTTGTCTCCAATATTCCGTTTTTTGGTAAGGAAAACTAGGTATTTTAGTTTATGATCTAGTTTATGTTTTGTATGACCTAACATTTTAGGTACAATAAAGGGGGAAGTGTGTCTGGACCTAAGGTGTCCAATGCTGTATGACAGACTTATGTCCGGTAGGCTCAGTTGCCAAAATTTTATGACGGACCTAAGTTGATGTCCAGTGTATGATAGACTTTTGTCCGGGGCTTAATTGCCACCCCTGTATAAGCACTTTTCTCTTTATTATATCTGATTTGTTATTATGACCTATGACCTATAGTTACGATTATGACTTATGACCTATGACTTATGGCTATGAACTATAGATTATGAATTTATGATTATGACTTCGGCTACGATATGACCTAGGGTTTTATGATATTGTATGATTAGTATAAATAAGTTTTGTAATGACTTGTTGAAATTTATGATATGTTTATATGACTAACTTTTGTTTGTATTTTCCTTACTAGGCTTAGAAGCTTTGTGATGTTGTTGTACATAAAATTAAAAATAGAAAGGTCGGTGGCGAGTGGGACCTAGGAGCTTCGTGATGTACTCGTGGGGACCATATAGTCGAGGAAGATCAAGCGGGCCTATTTATTTAGTTTTATTAAAGAATGTGTTCTTTTGAAGTTTTATTTAAATGTTGCTCATTTTAATATGTTAAAGACAATTATTTTATTTTTGTGAAACCATGGATCCATTTATATATTTTCAAGTTTCTATTCAATAAAAGAGCAATATTTATGATTATGATCCAACGCTGTGTTCTCGATAATTTACGAGAAATTAGGGCATTACAATGATTAATGAAAATTTTGTTGGACACAATGGGCCCACCACGCTCATTTCGCTGTGTGCTCTAAATGTTTTTCCAACAATTAGTACCAGAGCATGTCATTAATCTATACATATTATTAATTGTTATGTGAGTTTATATGCATTTTTATATTATATCTGATATATGTTTGAATGGATGGATGTTTATTTTTATGATGATAGATTCTTAAGGGTTGTTTATAATGGTGTTTTTGGGTTTATGAATTGTTTTTAAAATTCCTAGATGAAAAATGTAAGTCATTTTGGGGCATAGGAATTTTGTAATTTTTCTTTAAAAATTATGGGTAAAATTCTGTTGGAGCCCAAGCCCCAAGGCCGCGCCTACCTGCTGCGCCAGCCGCGCCAGGCACATCGCCCATGGGCCTAGCCAACATACACGACTACACATCGCGCCCCTACGCCCAGCTGTTCCTCCACCAGCCGAGCCTCCTCCAGCCGCTGCCCCTTTTTTTGGTACAACCTAACAAACCCTAGTGTGTTGTTACCATAATTAATTTTTTAATTATTCATTTAATTAAAAATCAGAAATTTGAATTAAAATGGTTTTAATTTGGAAATTTCTTTAATTGAGATAATGTTGATTATTTTTTCTAATTAAAAATATTTTAATTGTTATCTTCTATAATTAAAATTATTTTAATTAAGAATATCCAAAATTAAAATTATCTTGAATTTTAATTTATTAATATTAAATTGTGTTAATTTTATTTTTTGAATTAAAATTACCTAAATTCAAATTGGGCCGTAGAAACTTTCGAGTGTTAAAACCCAAAGTTTAATTATTTTAAAAGTTTGTTTAAAATAATTAAAAATTTGTATAATTCAAAATGGATATGGAAATGGATGGCATTGGCTCAACCAGACTATATATCAAGGTTGAAGATCAAAATGCTCTTTATCAGGCATTAGTTAGTGTAGTTTACTTTTTCATATATATTTTTGCATGTGTTGTAATTTTTCTAGAAATACCCAAAAGTTTCCATACCCATTTTTATTTACTTATTATAAATGTTTGAATGTGATTAAAATGTTTAGTATTTTGTCATACATTATAACATGTCATTCATATACCCACACAGTATGCAATTAGCATGCATTACATTCGTGTAGAAACATGCTATTAGGAACGTCCTATATTTTGTTATAAGCTTATATATGATAAATCATATAATAATAAATTAATCTTAATTAGTTAAGATGGTAAATCTAAATTAAAGTTGTTTAATTTGTTGTTTTAATGAAAAATGGTTTATTAAAATAAAAATGATATTCTCTTAAGTAAAGCAAAATTAGAATTAGAATTAATGACACAATTTTGTTTTGTTTTGCTTAAAATATCATTATTAGAATATCATTTGGTTAAAATAATTAAATTTATTTTTACAACTAAATTAAAAAATATTGATTTTGTGAAAAACACACTTTTCCAAAATAGTGAGTGGGAGATGGAGTTATGACAATAACTCTCATGGTCTCCATTATTGGTTGAACACCGAGAGGCATAGGAAGGGCCTTGTGTCGCCTCCGTTTGTGGCCTCCCTAAGGAAAGACTTCCGAATAAGTTTATTTTATCTCAAGATTGACTTCTCTTATGAGAATATAATTAGTGATGTATTTCAAGTTTGACCGACCCTAAGGCACACTCTTGGGTTAAGTCATTGATTGAAAATAATGAGTTACACTCCAAATGTGTATCTAGGCTTTCAAGCACGACTAGTGCATGTTAGGAAAATATGTATTTTGCCTCAATGGAAATAATAATAAATTACAACTCTATGCAATATATTACACATAAATAATGATTGATTAAAAAGAGTTACAACTCTATAACTGAAAATTACAAATAAATAAAGAAAATGAAGAAGAGAATAATAAAATACAACTCTAAGCAAAATGTTACAAATAAAGTAAAGTGTTTGAAACAAAAGAAAAGAAAATATTACAACTCTTGAACAAGAAATACAAGTAAATAGAGAAGAACAATATAAAGATGAAAAGCAATAGAATGAAAGAAAGGAACAAGAAACAAAAGATAAACAACTCTCACTCACACTACCAAAGTGAAGAGTGTTGGGGATCACCAACTTGAACAAGGTTTGAAACATTTGTCCAAAAGCTTATTTCCCCCTAACTCAAGCACTAACGGATCTCTTATAGATTATAGGAAATGCTTTCTGGAATTATCAAGCCTCAAGGTGTTTCTAGCCAAGTGCTCTAATGGATAGAAATATTGTGTCTTACAAGTGAGCTATAGGCTCCTATTTATAGAGTTTAGAGACACCCTTTGAATTTCAAATTCCACCAACCCCTATGGCTGTTACCAATGTTTAATTGGATTAATATGGAATTAAAAATGAGATTTGGGAGTTATTTGAGTTTTTTGAGCCGTTCAACAAAGATTGAAAAAATTGTCAGTTTTTAGTCTGTGGCCGCGCCAAAGACATTAGTGGCCGCGGCCACTAGCCTCTGTCCCACAGGCCGCGGCCACTGACCATTTTCAGCACTAAAAAATGTGTTGTTTTTCCAAACGGTTCCAAACCCTCCCAAATAATTTGTAACTCCCAAAACACATTATTGAGGTTAAAATCATATCTCTAACAGCCATATCACATATGGATTTATGAAATTCATCTCAATATTGTGTAACAACAAATTTACACAATAAAGGGTAATATTTGGAAGTTACAAATTTGTAACACCAAATATGTTACATTATTTGGATATATCTTATATATCTAAATATTGTAACTCTCTATTATATGTTACAATATGTGACACTCTTTATCACATTTATTTAATCTAAAACATTATATTATAAAATAATATAACAGTGCATATTGACCAAACTAGCGATAGTTCATAAGTCAAAAGAGAAAAATGCGTTTTTAAGTTTTCGCTTATGAAATTGAGATTTGTCTCAAAATTAATTTGGAGTTAGTCTGACCTACCCCAGGGCGGTCCATTAATTTTCAAATTAATTTATCGTGGATTAGTATATATTTTTATGTATTTTTCTATATGTTGCATTCATACATCATGCTTATTTTTCCAAATAAAATATGATATTTATTATATGTTTTAATTCATTATATTTTATTTATTTATTTCCAGCAACAATGGTTAATTCTCTTAATCCTGATTAGGGGTGGCAATTCGTGTAAACGTGTCAGATTCGTGTCGACACGATTATGACACGACACGATTAAGGTAAACACGAACACAACACGATTATTAAACGTATCAAAAATACGAACACGAACACGACACGATTATCAAACGGGTCAACACGACACGAACAGATAACATGATTATGACACGATTAATCATAATTATACGAAAAAAATCATAAAACCTATGTAAAGTATTCGTGTTATCGTGTCTGACACGATTATGACACGACACGATTATTAAATGGGTCAACGCGATTATGACACGACACGATTAAGGTAAACACAAACACGACACGATTATTAAACGTGTCAAAAACTCAGACACGAACACGACACGATTATTAAACGTGTCGTGTTCGTGTTTACCTTAATCGTGTCGTGTCATCGTGTCGTGACCCAAATTGCCACCCCTAATCCTGATCATGTACTTAAAAACTTGGGAAATCAAACATACCTCATTGTCAAACTCTTGGAAATGATTCCATTTAGTCTTAACCACATGAGAAGATGGTACGATGGGACTCACATTGTCTTCGGAACACAAAACTTGTATGGAGCGATCTATGATCTACCACCAGAGGTTCCAAGCTTTTCATCCAGATTTGATGAAAATTAAAAATATGGTGAATGGATGAGATCGAATCACCTGGCACGTCAATGCATGTTATCGACCATGCATGGCGACATTAAAGAAATATATATGGTTATTGAAACTGCATACGAGATGTGGGTCATGACAAAGGATGATGCTATAACACATGCTCAATTTTTGCAATATGGGGTAAATTCAATTTACTCAAAAACTCTTCTTTAATATTTTTGAATGGATGATTCAAAATTATGCCACTAATATTATTTTTCATATGTTCTTGTTTTCAAGGATGCTGAAATCTTTTGAGAAAAAAAATAGTTGCATTGAAACCAAAGTGAAGAAGAAATGATGAAAACCATTGAATAAAGAAAACATTAGTTTAGAGATTTATTTTGTTTAGTTTAAAACAATTTAAATTTTTTGTCATTTTGAAATAGTTGATTTTCATTATGAAATAAATTAATAAGTTCTTTTTCTTTAAAGTAGTTCTAGAATTCTTCCTAGAAACTATGTTTTTAGATTCCATTTATTTGATGAATGAACAAGTTTAGTATTTTTTTAGTAATAAATTCGGTTGTTATTTTTGAAATATACTTGTTCCACCTATTTCATCAATGAGTATAAATGATAATTATGAATTTTTTAATATTGTACAAATCATAGATTTAATAAGACATCTTATTCCAACCACAATTAAGTGAACCATATATGTGAATTATTTTTTAGAATGACTTGTAATTTATTAGATACATAAAACAAATAAAAGACAGTATTTTATTGCAACCATTCAATGGTTATCTCCCTATTTATTAGTTTGTTATTTAAAGTTAACCAAAAGACCTTTCTCTTATAAAGGCTAAAAATCACATAATCGTTTAGCTAATACATGGAAATGTATGTTGAACCTTTTAATGTTCAAAGATAAAATAAATAATAAATAGTGAGTCGATATTGATTGACATTTACTTTAGATATGTTTAACTTTGATTGAACGCAAAGAAAATTTCTAGAAATTTTCATGCATCATTCAAAGTAAAGTCACTTAGAGACTTATTTGATATGATCAAAAGGAAGTCTAAAACTCAAATTTGGAATTCAAGTAATTTATATGTGAACTTAGAATTCAAACCCAATTCACATACAACTAGAATGCTAAGCAAAATTAGTATTTTGAAAATGGAATTTTATCATATTAGATAAGATTGAATTGATAATGAGTAATCATTATCGTCTTTAATATTTCTATAATTTTAACACTTGTTATACTATGTACATGTTTGATTGTACAACATCAAAGACTTAAAAGTTGGAATTCACAAGTGGTTATGTGAATAAATTGAAAATTTTCCATGGAGTCATTTAGTGAAACAGATTAATAATCTTAAAAGATTACAAAAGAGTTTGTATCTCTTTAAATGCTACTTTAATGAAGCATGGTTATTATAATCACTATACTTTCTAGTTAAGTTGTACTAGAAATAATGATTGCAAGTCAAGTAAGCAAGTTACTGAAAATTAATAATGATAAAACCAAATAATATCACAAATTATGTAAAATATTATTGTAGTGGGAGCGTTAGTTAGTAACGGCTCCATTACAAATGTAGAGATAGTTAAATTGTGTGTAACACAATCTAACTATACTTCATTTACATACTAGTATATGAAATGAAGTTTTACGAAAAACAATGGTTGAAACACCATGAATCTAGAAATGTAATTTGGAATTCTATGACATCAAGATTCTTGAAAATCCAACTAAAGTTCATTAAACTTCAGTTTGAAACAGGATATTCAAGATGAAGAGGAAAACAAAGGAAACACATACTTTTCAAAGTTAGGTTAATAGCCTATGACTATGAACAAAAAGAAGAATTTATTACTTGAATAAATATCTTCTACTATAACCAAACTTAAATTTGTTTACGTACTCTTATCCATTGCTCAATGCATGGATTATGAGATTACTATAAATGGATGTCTAAGTAGTCTTTACTGAATGACTAACATGACAAAATCATTTGAAAATCTCAACCAAAAAGATTATGTTGTGATTCTTATTCTTAATATCGACAATGTTCTAATCATTGGGAATGATGGAGAGAAATCGTCAATAGAAAAGAAATGGTTAACTGAACATTTCTAATTATTATATTTAGAAATGCCAAGAATGTTCTATACATTCAACTCTATAGAGATTGAAAGAGCACTCTTTAGGCACTGTCTCAAGTGATTTATATAGATGATAAGCTTAAATGCTTTAGTTTACAAAAATCTAAGAAAGGCTTTTTTTCCTTCCCAGTCAGGAGGATGAATTATCTAAATAATAAATGTCAATTTATTATTTTACTAGAAAAGGAGGACATGAGACAGTATTCCTACAACTCAGTGTTTAATGTATCAAATGTTATATTTTCGAATTGACATTTGTTAAACGGTGGGAAGAGTCAGCAATTGTCAATCCAATGATGGATTAAGTCATTGAATAATTATAAGGACTTAATTTTGAGTATCTTGAATATAATATAGATTATATGTATGTGCATTTAGGCAGAAACCTAAAATCCCAAAGGATGAACTGATTTTAAACCATACAGAAATCTACAAAGATTGATATCAGAATTAGCCTCCATAACTGTGGAGGAGACACATTAATCTGGAAATGTACTAGACATTTCAAGTATGTATGCTTCACCACAAACGCCGAAATGTAACAACTACGAGCAGCTAAATAGACTATTTGATTTAGTTAAGTTCTTTATCATTCTGGAAAGGTTTTCAGACTAGAATAAACAACCAGTATCTCATTATGAAAGCAATGGAAATACAACTATTCTAGAAGAACTAGAGATCATAAGAGGGTAAAGCACATGAAATGAAGTATCATTTAATACAAGACAATTTTACATAATTGATGTAATAATCTTGAAGATAACTTCAAAACAGTTTCTTACAAAACTATTACAAAGACTTTGTTAGACAAATTCTGTCAAGGGAATGTGATTGACATATTGAAAGAGATGCCTCAATTTTCTTTAGGGCAAGTGGGAGATTGTTGAGAATAGTGCCCTTAAAGCAATTGTAGTTGACAAATATTTTAAATGAAATAAATTTGAATTGAATTGAATTATTATATATATAGACTATGCCCGATATTATATTGATAATATTAAGTGAATATCAAAAAATTCCAAAGTTTATCTATGTGGTCTTAATCTCATATTGGTATGAGATGATCGAGATAAAGATAATAAACTTAAAATGGTTCGTAGTAAAATAAAGTTATGGAATCTTTAGATTAATTACTGCTAGTACAGTTCGCTAGTATTATGAATACAAGTGACCTAGATCCGAGTGACTAGTGTAGTAGTAAACTTTAGTGAAGGTGCTTTATATATAGTGATATATATATAACTGGACCAGATGTGATTTGTTAATACTTGTTTAAACACTGTTTCATAGTATTAATAAAAAACATCAAACGATGATCATATACACGATGATCTTAATCCTGAGGTTGCTATGAGCTCCTATATATGTCATCTAATCCTTTGATTCATGCGTTAAGGTTTGTCAGAATGATCAGGCTAAGAACGATTATTTTGGGGACTCAATGATATATATGATTGGATACACACTTTAACAGATATGGAATCTATACCTTCATATAGATTGGATAATGGTTCCCTATTGGGTTGACTTTTGGAACTAAAAAGGTTATGAGCGCTCATGTTGCAAACTTGTTGTGACACAACCTTCACTAGCAAAGTCAATGGTACTGTAGGAACAAGATATAGCTAAAAGGGTAAAACAGTAATTGTATTCCCTTTTAATTATGAACCATTAATAGAGGATTAACGTTGTATGTAATGACTATATCAATGGACACTTTATTCTTTAATAAAGTACTCAGTAAATATATGTCTATAACTATCAAGAGTTCAATCTCATATTTATAGTGGAGTAATCATGAAACTAATAAATGTGATTATTTAATCAAAGAGCTTTGATTAATAATCTAATATTTATTGGAGCTTGATATTATAGGTCCATAGGTCCCCAAGGTGGCTCTATATCAAGGTAAGAGTTGATACAAGGGTAAAACTGTAATTTGGGAATTTGAGAAGAATTTTATTATTCGGGTCAAGTATACAATTATATGATAATTAATGTAACGTCCCGAATTTGATATTAAGGCTAATTGCCTTGACTACAGTGCCTGGAGGGCCTAATTGGGATCAGTGAGTGAGTAGTGGATTTTATGCGTGATGATGTGTTATAAATGAATTATGTGGTAATGTGATTAGACATGCATGTTTGTGTGTATTAAATATGCATGTGGGCCCATTTCTGTGAATAGGGGCATGTTTGTAATTTTGTCCCATTGAAGGCATAAATATAATTATGTATGTGTTATGAGTGAGACCCCAGTGTTATGGGGACATATTTGAGATGTGTTGTAACGACCCAAAATTGTTAATAGGGCTTAGTGTCTTGGTTAACGTGCTAGGAGGGCATAATTGGATATATGTATGTTTAATTGGTTAAATGTGTGATTATGTGGCATGCATGATTAATATGATTATATGAATATATTATATGCATGTTTATGAGTATTAAATATGCATGTGGGCCCTTTTATAGCTTATAAGGGAATATTTGTAATTTTGGCCCGTTGATGGCATAAATGTGATTTTATGTGATATTTGGTTCATACCACATTATTATGTGGATATATTTGCAGTTCATGGCTCGAGACGGTCCTAGTGAGCAGATTAGCGAAATAGTCACAACGGGGTTTAAATACCCGCCTCGGGGGGGTCTTAGGGGTATTTTGGGAATTTAGAGAATATTTTGGGATTTATTGAGTAATGAATAAATATTTGGTAATTAACTAGACATGACGGGATTAATTGGTTAATGCTAGGAACACTTGAGGAATTAGCGGGAATCGGGGAGAATTGACCATTCTACCCTTAGGGGTAATTTAAGGACTAGGTTGGTAATAAGGGGCAGTTTGGTCATTTCAAATTAAGCTTTATACACTGTAAGTGTCTAAGGGGCAACCAAAAAGTAGTAGAACCTCTCAGCACATTCTCACACTCTCTCACACACGATTCTCTCCCTCTTTCTCTTAACTTTGAGGAAATCTTGATGAATTAAAGATTTGGACCAGGGAATTCAGTTGTGGGAACCTAAGGATTAAGCTGTGTTTATTCAAAGATACTGCTGGGGAAACTAGGCTGCAATTTGAGGTAAGAATTCAAGTCAAATTCTCTAATTCTGCTGAGTTTATGTGTAAGGGGTTGAGCTTGCATGAGTGTGAATTTGATAACTAATTTTGGGTGTTAGGAAGAATAAGAATTTCTTATAAGATTAGATATGTTGATTAGGATGTGGGGATAAGAATTCTGGGTTTAGTTATGAGTTTGGTTGAAGGTTTGGTTGAATTTTTGTGGTTTTTGGCTGGGAAGGATGAGGAGAAAACCCAGAAAATTATGGGTTCGTGGGGCTCACCGCGACCCAGCTCATGGGCACCGTGGCCCGCATGCCTAGATAGCCCTGGGAGGGCTCCCTGTTTTGAGGGCGCACTGCGACCTTAGGGGGCAAGTCGCGGCCCGCCTCCCTCAGATGCATGGGGCCGTGCCTCTGTCTTGAGGGCGAGCTGTGACCCCTAGGGCCAGGTCGCAGCCCGCCTAGGGAATTTTGGCCTAGGTTGGTTTATAAGATTGGAAAGGCTCGGGGGTTCGAACCTAAGTGCTTGAGATGATTCCTACTACTCGATTTAGTAGAATTCGAGGTTCCAGAGGCTAGCTACTGTCTCCTAAGTATTTATATGGATTATAAATTGATGATTACCCATTGACACTATGACTAGGTTTATTGCTAAGGCTTAGAACTGAGGGTTGTGCTCAGGATCGTTCTATATCCTCTGCTCGGGATTCAAGGTAAGAAAACTACACCCATGTGATTGTGTTTAGGACTAAGGTTCCCTGTATCTGGATATTTGTGTTATGTACGTATGTTATTATTATGTGAAATGTTAAAGTACGACCTAAGGGAGCCGGGGCTGATGACTAGTGCATTGGATGTAGCTTGGCCACTGTGAGTCGGGGTCAGCTAAATAAACAAAGACTCGGTCTAAGTGAGTCGGGGTTAGCTTAGTAAATAGAGGGCTCGGCCTAAGGGCGTCGACCCTGGGCATTTGTATCACTGGTTAAAGTATATTCTTGAAATTACATGTTTACTTTTATTAGCTTGATGTTTATATTCTGTTGAATTTCTGAATGACTGTACTCAGAATGATTGGATGCTACTATTGAATATGTGTATGCTGTTTATGGTTTTCTTGCTGGGCCTTGGCTCACGAGTGCTACGTGGTGCAGGTAAAGGCAAGGGAAAGTTGGACCAACCATGAGTTGGAGAGCTCTGGGGGTGGAGTGTACATAGTTTGCTGCTTGACCACCACGACCAAGGGAAAGTACAAGGACAGAGGCCTAAAACTTGTATTTTTCCATTACAGTGACTTTTGTTTGTTTTAAACTTTTGAGGATTGTAAATTGTCTCTTAAACCCTGTTTTTGGGATCCCATGTATTAAACATCTGTTTTAATGAAAATTAACCGGTTATGATAAAAAAAAAATTAACCCTAACCTGATAGTTGACTTTATGAGCACATTTTTTTATTCAAATGACTTGATTAGCAAGTCTTGCACTATTTCAAATACACGATGTAACGGTCTTGGTTATCCAGAGCGTTACATGTGTGGTCCGACACGATCCTAGGGAGCAGATTAGCAGAATAGTCACAACGGGGTCAGATACTCAGCTTGGGGTGAGCCTAGGGGTATTTTGAGAACTTGGCGTGCGCCTGGGGTTTACCGAGTAACGGGTAATTATTTAGTAATTATTTGGGTATATCAGGATTAAATGGGGATTTGTAGGAACACTCGAGGAATTAGCGGGATGTGGCAAATGACGGGATTGCCCTTGGTGGCACCAAAGGATTTATTATAGACTTGGGGGGTATTTTAGTCTTTGTACTATGGATAGACTCAACTTAAGCCTTGGGGGTTCTGTAGAAGGAACCAGAAATAAAAAACACACACCTCACTACCTATTTCTTCTCTCTCTCGGCCCTCTCTTCCCCTCTCATTGGGCTTGGACGCTTGGTGAATTTTTAAGGTTTTGGCTGAGAATTGAAGCTAGGAACTTGGGGAAAACCAGCTAAGGGTGTTGGAAAACTAGTCCATGGTTGAAATTATCAAGTGAGGTAAGAATTCTAATGTTGAATTTGTGAAGTTTTGCTGTAATCTCTTAATCTTTTCTTAGGTGTAAACTTTGGTTTGATTGTTGAGTTTGGATGAATTATGAGCTAAGAACTTGGGGTGGTTTTATTAGTTATGTTGCTGGGATATGAACTGAAGGCTAAATTTTGAGTATATGGGTTGAATTGGGTGTGATTTAATGGTTTGGGCTCGGGGGGGGGGGGAACTCAGAGAAGTGGTGAATTTATAGGTTTCGGAGGCCCGAGCTATGACCCGCGTGTTTAAGGAGGCTGAGAAGCCTTTGGTTTGCCTAGGCGCGCCGCAACTCTAGGGGGCATGCTGCGGCCCACATCCGTCAGCAGAGAGAGCTCTGCTCTTTGACCTGTAGGCACGTCGCGACCCTAAGGGGCATATCGCGGCTCAAATTAGGGAAATTGACCAAATTGGAGTTTTAAGCTCGGAAACTCAAATGTTAAGGCTCAGGAAGGATTTTACTATCCGGTTTAGTAGAATTCGAGGTCTCGAAGGCTAGTATGTTATTCCAAAGGATTTTAATTGATTTAGATCATGAAGGATATTTATTGATACGTTGTGACTAGGTCTTATAGCTCAGGCTCGGGATTGGGAGTCGTGCTCGCGATCGCTTTGGGTTGTCTTCTCGGGACACTAGGTAAGAGATCTGTTTATACCCGTAGAGCTATGTGACGTATAGCGTTGTATGTATTGTTTATGTTTGTTATGTCATACATGTGATTATGACTGATCGGCAAGAGCCGGGATTGGCGAGAGCCAAAAGCGGCAAGAAACGGAAGCGACAAGAGTCAGGAGCGACAAGGGGCTGAGTCAGCGTTAAGCATGTTGAATGCAGGCTGCCAAGGTGAGACCCTTAAGGGTGCTGCACACACTCGTTTGGTTAGGACCATGAACTTGGTGCCTGATAGCGCACCCCGACCGGTGAAGGCCGCTGTTGTGTTATTAGACTGATGTGTTATTATACTGCTAAGTTATTGTACTGTTTTGTTATTATACTGTTTAGTTATTGTACTGTCGTGTTATTATACTGCTGGGTTATGGTACTTTTGTGTTGTTGTATTGATGTACTATTAGACTGTTATGCCATGGTGCTTTTGAGCTGTTCTACTGCTGAATTGTCGTGCATTCTAATAGGAACTGGTAGCTGTCTGTCCTCCTGATTAAGTATGTTTTGTTGAGGTATATTATTATTGTATGTTGTGCTTGAAGTTCTTTTGCTAGGCCTCGGCTCACGAGTGCTCTGTGGTGCAGGTAAGAGCAAGGAAATTGGGTCGAACAACCATGAGTTGAAGGGCATGGAGCGGTGTGTACAAGTTTGGCCAACCTGGCCACCACGGCTGGGGTTGTTTAAAGTAACACGTGGTAAATGTTCATTTTTGTCGCTTAGGTAAACTGCAGTATATCTTTGGATTGTATATGTATTTTAAAACAATATTTTGTGATCTCAATGTAACATTTTTTTATAAATTTTAATGAATGACACTCTCCTTTTACCTAATTTTTTTTAAACAAGTCTTTAATTCAATTTAATCTTGCTTTTTAACCTAAAACCTCGATTAGCGAGCTAATGAGACATTTATAAATCACATGGTAACGACTCTAAGGAAGTAGGGTGTTACAACTTGGTATCAGAGCGTGCCAATGTTTATAGTTCCTGGAGATTAACCGAACATGTACGCTCGCTGCCAGAGACAAGCTCGACTCAGGGTTGGTTGGTATTAAATGCAATATTTGCTTAACTGTTTATTTGAGTTGCCTTATCTGCTAGAATAGGGAGCATGATATATATGTTTTTTTTTTGTGGGATTGAGGTTTGATGAGTGTTGCATGAGCATTTTGGATTTGTGTCTTGATATGTGTATTATATGGCTATTGTGTTGTTTAGCCTTCCTATGGTTTAGTGCTGGATAAGAGTATCAGGGATGGTAGGCCAAGTTTTCAACTACAGATAGATTTGGAAGTTTTGTATCCAAGGCAGTCAATTAGATCAGGCAGCAAGAATGTTGGAAGTTGAGGCTAAAATCGTCCGTCGGACTTGAGATTGGCGACAAGCGTTTGCTAGCAAGCAATCGGGATCGTAAAGACAAGAGGAAGCGAGTAGGTGATTGAGACAGTGGGTTCCGTTAGGGAACGCTGCCATTGAGAGTTTGCAACAATGGCACCAGTTACAATCTAACCTGGGAGTAGAAACATATGAGAATTACTATATGAAAGATTCTAAATGTGTTGTCCTCTAGTTCCTGAGGGAGGTTTGGAATCGTTCAGAGTTGAATAGTGGACGTGCATGGTTAGCTCCGTCCTCGGCTATATAGGAGCGAAAGGCAGTGATAGGATGGCTTATGTTGCATATGTGTTGCGGGAGGATGCCCGAGCGTGGCGGGAAGTTGTATCCCTGACCCGGAATGTTGTCATGGTGGGTTGGAAGGAAACTCAGACAATGGTTCAACAAGAGGCACTACGGTGATGCAGTTTAAATTGCGAAGACCGATGAGTTTCTAAATTCGGTTCAGGATAGTAAGGCAGTGACCGAGTTTGTCAGTGAGCCTTGTAGATCGGCCAAATTGCGTTTGGTTTGGTACCAACGGATGTGGCTGGAAGGAGCGATCCACTCGAGGATTGAACCATGGGATGGCCCAGAGTGTTAGGATCGCTCTAGTAAAGGAGATTGTTACCTACGCTTGGGCAGTGGGGCGGGCCCTTGTTATAGAGGACGCAGGGGATGAGACATAAAGTAAGAGTGTCGTTGGGCAGAAAGATAAGGCAATGGTATCTCTATTTGCAGGATCAGGTAGGGGCGGAGGCCTAGTAACTAGGAAAGAAAGACCCCTGATAGTTCTATTACTCCTAGTCTTGACAGGGGAGTTCATAGTATTCAGGACGACTGCTAGGACGACGATGAGGTTTGGAGGAGCTATTCGGTGCGCGCTGGGAGCAAGAGACATCATGTGGGAGAATGCCGAGCAAAGGCATGCTTTCAATGAAGAATGGTAGAGCACATCGAGAGGAATTGCTCGAAGACAAAAAAAATGGGAAGAACCAAAGAGTACAGATAACCTTACCCTAGTTCGAGTGACCGTCTCGATATGGTTAGAGTCTGAGGCTAGCCCCTCAGAGGCGACCGGTTGGCTTTCTAGTTCTTGTTCATGTTTATAAGTTGAGCTGAGTGAGTTAGGTGCTATGTACCTCTTAGGAGAGACATTGACATGTGGCCCATGCTATATTGCTGTCACGCCATGGGGCTTGATATTTTAGCATCTATTTGGAGAAAAATTGGTAGTAATTGATTGAACTGGCTCTATGAGGTATTCGAAGTGATCCTGAGTGTGGATTTTCCTATCAAATAAGGAACAACCATGGACTGTAAATAAAATAGTGACTTCTGAGGTTAAAAGGAAAGGACCCGGTTGCAGTTGCAGGATGCCTAGCTGTTGAGGAAGATACCACTGAGGTTATATTAGTTAGACCAGATGAACACTGGATCGACTGGTAAGGATTCCGATAGGTTCACAAGGATTCGTTGAGATAATTGTCGCATTTAGGAATTGAGCGTGTAACGGGATTAAAGTAAAGATAGAACTGGTATCTGGGACATTATGAAGAATGACACTAGCTTAGCAGAAAGAATTAAAGGTTCAGTTGAAGAAGTGTTTGAATTGAGGGTTGATCAGACGAAACATATTATCATGGGAGACGTCAACACCGTTTGTCAAGAAGAGGGCCAAGTGTGCAAGGGTATGTACCGCATATGGATAGACAACATAAGTAATTGTTAAGAATGGGTACCCATTATCAAGAACAAAGGTTTCATTACCCGACTGTGAGGATAGGACAATGTTTTCAAGAATTACCCAATTGAGGATTAAGGCAAGAGACATTTCAAGAATTGCCTCTTGCACTAAGTAGGATGTGATGGATTACCAGTGAAGATTTTTAAACTGACCAATGCTTCAGCAGCCCAGGTAAGTTCAACAAGCAGAGAGTACATGGATGGTAAGGACAAGTCGTATTCAGATTGCTCAAGGATGTTTTAGACTACTTCCAGTTAGAATCAGAACGTAAATAACAACCACATTGATAGTACCAAGGCTAAGGAAGCAGGGTTACAGGTGAGGTTCCAAGATGAACAAGTTTTGATTTCTCCAGAGGACATTCAAGGTCATATATTACGAGAGAGAATGGAGTCATGTATGAGGTAATCAAGACAAAAATCGTAAGGAAATTGCTGAAGGAATGCCTTAGGGGTGAAAAGCATAGTCAAACCAGAGGGACACATCGACTACTACTTGAGGTATCTTCGAGGACAACCATACTTTGACTGAAGTAACATGAGAACATAAAGTTTGTATGAATGGATGGTTGCTATACGGATTTTCAGAAGTTGGTATGAGGGTTGATTCACACATTATGGTATTAGAGGTTGTACGTATGGATAGGTACAGGAGAAAAATGTGAGAGACATTGTCCTTGCTTAGAATGTGGAGTTATGGTGCAATATGTTATAAGTTAGGGTGCGCCCGTGTGTAAATTAGAAATGGAAGTTGTTCATGCTTCATGATGGAAAGAGGAGAACATAGATGCTCGACATGGGACTTAGATGTTCTACATTGGATGTTGAGTGGGTAGTTGTTGGGAAAACTTTGACAGGATCTTTATTTATTTTCATGTAGATCTAATATTAAACAAATTAATATGAGATAACCTCGAACAAGTTTCTAAAATAGAATTCAAAGAGAAACAATGATAAGAATACTTACAGTATACACAGCGGAATGAATGAGTCATTCCTTCAATTTGTCTAACCCTTGTATCCTTTCTATCGCATAGTATTATCAAGAAACTGAACCGTTCTTCTAATTTCTTCACAGTCTTCCAAAGTATCCTTAGAATTACTTAGACTAGAGTGGGCAATTCTCAACACATGAGATAGATACAGAAAGAAGAAGAGAAAATAACAAAGAGGCTTAGAAAATGACTTATGTTTAGAGAGAATCGAAAACCTATCAGAAAATCTGACTTCTGAACTTATGAACTTGTGTTTTGACTTCTCTCTAAGCACTCCTTTTATAGACTAAATTATGCCATTTAATTTAATTAAAAATCAATAAAATAATAGCCAATAATTAGCCCTAGGTCGAAATTATCATAGGCTTTAGGCCTGTGAAATTTCTCATTTAATTATAAGCCCATTGAACTTAAAATCAAGGCCTGTATTATTTTCTATTGATTTAATTAATTAAATAATTATTTAAATCCTTTATCAAATTTATTATTTATAATTTGAACCTTGGTTTAAACTTATTTATTAATTTAGATACCAATTTATCTTAATTAATAAATCTGTCATAATTTCTCTTTTCTTCTCAAAATTATACAACTCTTTGAAACTATCCAAAATTGTCCTGGTCAACTATGATAATTCTAATTGATAATTAAATCAATTGATTGAGACTATCTAGATGATTTTATCCAAGGTACAATGGGGACCATGGGCTAATGAAATCAAGCTCAAATAAGTTATCATAAATCTAACAAATAAATTTACTAACTTATTAATTCCTCGTGACTCTACTAAAGACTCGGAATTGCACTATTGAATTCATGGAACGCTTTATAAGCAATATAGATACGCTATTAATTATCCATTGTTACAACCATAATTGTCACTCAATCCTCTATAGACGGTCTACAATGAGATAGGACTAAAATACTATTTTACCCCTCATTGTATTTTATCCTTAAAACATTTAGTTCCTTGTAAATGATATTTCAGTAAACTAATATTAATTACGTAAATGAGATCTCTATCATTTAGCACCTTGAACCAAACTAAAAGGAAACCATCATTTCACTTCTTCATCAGAAGCTATAGATGTTCATATCTATGATTAACACTCTCACTCAATTATACTACAGAGTTCCCAAGATGTAAGTATGGGCTAGTCCGTAGGTTAAGCTGGTAACAAGCAAGTCAAAGAACTCAAATAATACAATTAGTTAGAATACTAACCACTCAGAATTGAGATTGAATTAACCTATGGTCAACTATATGATATGACTAGAATAGATAATAACAGTATGTTTACTTATCTTATCTTCTATCAATATCGGTTCAGTCCAATGTAACAAATACATCCGGTCTTATCTACTTTGCTAATGTTCTAGAAAGAACATAACACTGTAATGTGTAAGTAGATCATATCGTAGATTGGCAAGTCAGTGTAAATCCTGTGCACTTACTAATCTTAGGACTAACTTATTTTGAAAATATAATCATATTTATATTCCACTGTGATTACATCACTATAAGTAAGATTAGTTATATGCTCGGGATTTAATATAAGTTTATACTAAACAAATAATCATGAAAATAAAACAAGTGAGCAAAGTGATTGACAAAGTCAAAAAAATGATTTCTATTCTTTTATTGATAATAAATGAGATTACAAAGAAATTGGGTTTTAATTAGGGCATAAAACCCCAACAAACTCCCACTTTCACTAATTTAAACCAATGCCTTAATTCTACTAATCCCATTTCCTTGATATGTGTATCAAATGTAGCTTCTGGTAATGTCTTTGTAAATGGATCCGCAAGATTGTCTTCAGATGCAATCTTCATAACCTTCACATCTCCCATGGCCACATATTCTCGAATAATGTGATACTTTCTTTCTATATGCTTACTCCTCTTGTGACTTCGAGGTTCTTTCGAGTTGGCTATCGCTCCTGTATTGTCACAAAATAACACAAGCGGTTTATCCATTTCTGGAATAACATCAAGATCCAAATAGAACTTCTTTATCCAGACTATTTCCTTAGCTGCTTCTGACGCGGCTATGTACTCAGCATCCATGGTGGAATCTGATATTGCAGATTGCTTTACGCTTCTCCAAATCATAGCTCCACCCCCAAGAGTAAACACCATTCCAGACGTAGACTTCCTGTCATCGACATCAGTCTGAAAATCTGAATCAGTGTAGCCTACAGGGTTCAGAACACCACCCTTATAGACTAGCATATAATCCCTAGTCCGTCTCAAATACTTCAGGATATGCTTAACTACTATCCAATGTTCCGGTCTTGGGTTTGACTGATACCTGCTCACAACTCCCACTGCATAACAGATATCTGGTCTAGTACACAACATGACATACATTAGACTTCGAACTGCAGATGCGTAAGGAACTTTTCTCATTGCATCTTCCTCTTCAGGAGTTTGGGGAAACTGCTTCTTTGAAAGATGAATTCCATGGCGGGACGGTAGATGCCATTTCTTGGAATTTTTCATTGAGAAACGTTCAAGCACTTTATCTATGTAAGCTGCTTGAGATAGAGCTAAAAGTTTGTTCTTTCTATCCCTGATGATCTGGATACCTAGAACATAACTTGCTTCACCCAAATCCTTCATTTGGAATTGAGTGCTTAACCTTCTTCACATCTGATAATTTCTTAACATTGTTTCCAATGAGTAAGATATCATCTACATAAAGAACCAGGAATACCACTATTTGATTTTCCTTCAGTTGGTAAACACAGGGCTCATCAATATTTTGTTCAAAGCCATATGTTTTGATTATTTCATCAAATCTAAGATTCTAGGAACGAGAAGCTTGCTTAAGTCCATAAATGGACCTATTCAACTTGAAAACTTTTCATTCTTGTCCAACTACTTTAAATCCTTTTGGTTGATCCATATAAATGACGTCGTCAAGCTTTCCATTAAGAAAAGCTATCTTGACGTCCATTTGCCAGATCTCATAGTCGAGAGCAGCTGCTATGGATTGGAGGATTCATATGGACTTGAGCATGGCTACCAGACTAAAAGTTTCCTCATAGTCCACGCCTTCTCTTTGGGTATAACCCTTTGCCACTAATCGAGCTTTATAAGTCTCGATATTTCCATCAGCACCTCGTTTCTTCTTGTAGATCCACTTGCACCTAATGGCCCTAAATTTACTAGGTGCTTCCACCAGATCCCAGACAGAATTTGAGTACATGGACTCCATTTCCTATTTCATGGCTTCGAGCCATAGGTCCTTTTCATGGCTAGCCATTGCTTGTTTGAAAGACAACGGATCATCATCACTAGTGTCATCAACAACCATATTGATTTCACCATCCAAACCATAGCGAACTGGGTTCCTAGAAACCCTCCCACTATGACGAGGCTCCGTGACTGTTTGCTCAGGAATAATGGTACTTTCTTCATTTAAATCGACTTGTGTCGGTTGGACATGAAGAGTGGGAATTTCATCATCAACTCACGTTGATGACGATGGAACATCGTCAATTCTTTATACATCTCCTCTAAAACTACTTTGTTGCGTGGTTTGAAGTTTTGGACATAGTCATTTTCTAGAAAAGTAGCATTCGTAGAAGTAAACACTTTCTTTTCTAAATGACTATAGAAAAGTCCACCTCGAGTACCTTTAGGATAGCCAACAAACATGCAAACTTCAGTTCGCAGTTCTAGCTTTCCTTCCTTTTTCCTCAGGACGTGGGCGGGACACCCCCAGATTCTATAATGGCGTAAACTAGGTTCACGACCATTCTAGCATTCTAAAGGTGTTTTGGGGATTGATTTAGATGGTACGACATTGAGAATTTCATTCGCGGTTTCAATTGCATGTCCCCAGAACGAAGTTAGTAGAGTTGAGTAACTAAGCATGCATCTAACCATTTCAAATAAAGTTATGTTCTGGCGTTTTGCTACACCATTTTGTTGCGGAGTACCAGGGGAAGTAAGTTGTGATAAAATCCCAAGTTCAGCTAAATGATCTTGGAACTGCATATCCAAATATTCTCCACCCCTATTAGATCGCAAGTTCTCTAACATTTTACCTAATTGGTTCTGAGCCATAGCTAAGAATTCCTAAAACTTTGAAAATATTTCTAATTTCCTATGCATTAGGTAAAGACATGAGTATCTAGAGTAATCGTCAATGAAAGTGACGAAATACTCAAAACTACCCTTGGCTTGTACATTCAAAGGTCCACAAACATCTGAATGCACAAGTCCAAGTGGTTCTTTGGCCCTATCACCCTTTGTAGAGAATGGACGCTAGGTCAGTTTGCCTTCTGTGCAAGATTCTCAGACAGGTAATTCATCTATGGTGAGTTCCCTCAAAGGCCCATCCTTTGTAAGTCTTTGAATCCTATCATAGCCAATGTGACCTAGTCTCAAGTGCCATAAATACGTCATATTAATGTTATCGGTCTTTTGACGTTTATTGGTCATATGTTTAGCTACTTTGAATAAATCATTGTTAAGAGAGAGGAGTTCGTTAGGTTGCAGAATATAAAGCATGTTTTCCAAACATGCAGTACACAATTGTGATCCATTGAAAGTGTTGACGATGAAATCTCGTCAACGAAATTAGATCGGAAAACTCAAAGGTAAGTCTGGTGATATTTATATAAGAAATTAGGATAAACTTTAAGGACAAGTCAAAACAGATCAATAATGGAGCAAGCCTCTATATATTTCTCAATAGCCTCTGCATACAATGAATTCTCCAACCCCATGTCTGGAGGGGTGATCATCTATTTATATTGGAGCTCTAATGGCCCCTTTGTACATAGTGGTCCCTCAGGACAAAATAGTACATGAGTACACTGTCAGGATAGCGGTTTCAGAGGTAGTGGTGTCGACACTAGTACATGGCCAGGTACCATGAGGATGTCTCCACTACTCGACCGTACGAATGTCAGAGGAGTGGTGCAGGTGGTAGTGGTGTCGACTCTGACATCTGGTTGGGAGCATGCAGGCCATGTCCTCTCTCTCAGTGCTCCAACTACTTGTCGAGTAGGTGGTCCATGGTCGGGCGTACAGGGTCTTAAAAGCCGTACCTCGTACAAGATAGGACTAACATGACCTTTCTGAATCATACTTGGGCTTTCACTTCTAGATGGTGGGGTTTCCATAGGAGATGCATCTTGAGGTGAAGGGCGCAAGATGCTCCCCCGCGAGGCCCTCGTGACGTAGCCGTGGCGAGGCTAGGCGAGGCCGTCTGCTGAGGGTCGTGGCGCGCGAGGCGCTGGGGCTCGCGAGGCCATCTGCTGAGGGTTGTGGCGCGTGAGGCGCTGGGGCACGCGAGGCCATCTGTTGAGGGTCGTGGCGCTGGGGCTCGCGAGGCCACCTGCTGAGGGCCGTGGTGCGCGAGGCGCTGGGGCTCGCAAGGCCACCTGCTGAAGGCCGTGGCGCGCCAGGCACTAGGGCGCGCGAGGCCACCTGCTGAGGGCCGTGGCGCCCGAGGCGCTGGGGCTCGCCAGGCCACCTATTGAGGGCTGTGGCGCGCGAGGCGCTGGGGCGCGTGAGGCCACCTGCTAAGGGCCGTGGCGCACGAGGCGCTAGGGCGCGCGAGGCCATCTGCTGAGGGCCGTGGCGCGCGAGGCGCTGGGGCTCGCGAGGTCACCTGCTGAGGGCCGTGGCACGCGAGGTGCTGGGGCGCGCGAGGCCACCTACTGAAGGCCGTGGCGTGCGAGGCACTGGGGCTCGCGAGGCCACCTGCTGAGGGCTGTGGCGCGCGAGGCCCTTGGTACGTGGCCGAGGGGTGCATGGCGCGAGGCCCCTGGGTGCGTGGCCGAGGGGTGCATGGCACGAGGCCCTTGTGCACCTGCCCTCTTCTGATGCGTAGCTTGGCCTTTTAGCCTAGCGAAGCCATACTTCACGGCTCACAAGGTGATGCTTCCCTTGGGACAATCTCCCGGTTTCACAAGACTTATAGGTCTGAGCTTGATAATGTGACTAAGTGTCCTTTGGCCTTGTATTTTAACCATGTACTGGGGATTTTTTTCGTGGTGGATTTTTGGCATCCACAGAAAGAAATAGATATATTAGAACTTGTGAAAGTCATAACAAATCGTTCTAATTGTAACATGGAAATTGAAATTAAATTTCTACTAAAATCCGGAATAAAAAATACATCATTTAAAATTAAAAATATATTTCCGAACTTCAGACGAGCTCTTCCTCTAGCTTGGACCGTAATGAATGCTTCGTTTCCAACTCTAAGCTTTAAGCCGCCTTCGTCCACTTCCTCCCACGATTCAAGAAGCTCTAAAGAGTTAAAAACATGGTTATTAGATCCAGAATCAATAATCCACACATATTTATCATTCTCTAAAACACATGTTTCCAAGATAAATGAACTATAATCATTACCTTTGTTTTTAGCTGCTAGAAACTTGGGGCAATCCTGTTTCCAATGCCCCTTCTCTTTGTAGTGAAAACACTTACCTTTACCTTTCTTGTTTTTCTTGTTCTTCCCCTTAGGCATCTGTGCACTCGTCTTTGCAGCCTTTGCAAGCTTAGGGTTGTTGTTTTGTCCACCTTTCCTCTTATTTCCAGCTTTCAAAGACGAAGCTTGGTTAGCTTTAGTCTTTGCTGGATCACCATCAACAACAGTAATCTTATTTTCTCCTCCTTTACTAGGTCCACCCATGATAGGCTCAAGAATTTGAAGCTCGTTCATGAGCTGCGTCAGACCATAGTTGATGTAATGCCCCAAATTTCCTAATAAGGTTTAGGACCTTGATTAGGAGGCCGGGAGGGCCATAATTGATTTATTATAGTATTTAATGATTATATGCATGTTCACGTGAATTATATTATTATATGATGGTGAATGCATGCATATGGGCTCATATGTTAATTATGAGGGTAATTTGGTAATTTGGCCACTGTGGGCGTAATTGTATATTTTGGGTGCATGATTGTGATTAATTAATATAGCCACACTATAAGGTGGATTGGTTCGAGCTAATCGACAGGAGACGATCATGGGATGTAAGTGTTCGGTCTAGTCATAACGGGTTTAAGTTCGGGGCTCGGGGTGAGTCTCGGGGTGAATTTAATGATTAGAGCGTTACCGGGGATTTTAGGGTAACGGGATATGAATTATTGGAATTTGAGGATATTGAGAATAGCGGGAATTAGAGAGCGTTAATTATAATTAACGAGATAAACAGGAAAGGACGGTTTTACCCTCGGAAGCTTTTAGAGGGGTTTATTTGGCTTAGGGGTATTTTGGTCTTTTGACCTTAAGGATTTATATCAGTTTTTGGGGGTTTGGAAGGCTGTAGAAACAGAGCAAAACAGGGCCTAACCTCATCCTTTCTTCCTTTCTCTCCCGTACAAACCTTCCTTCATCCTTTTCTTTGAATTTTGAGAGCCACCTTGAGGAGTTAAGCTTGGAGATCAAAGGGGGAAGCTAGGGAACTTGTCATGGCCATTAAAGGGGATTCAAAACCGTGTTTGAGGTGAGTTCTAGTTATGAATTTAAGGTGTGCTCTGTTTTTTTTTAGTTAAGTTTTGAATTTCTTAAGTTTTTAAGCTTAGAATTGGACTTTGTGAATTGTTGAGTTTTTGGTTGGTTTGAGCTTCAGGTTTTGGTGGTTTAGGGCCATTGGGAAGTTTGGTAACTTTGGTGTGGTGATTTGGAGATGTTTAGATGGGTTTTTGGAAGGTTTTAGAAGTGGAAAAACGAAGAAAAATGGCTGGTGCGAAGTTGGGCCGCGGCCCTAGCTTGAAGAAGGTGGTGAAGGCTCTGTCAGGGGGGCGCGCCGCGGCATGGTCCATGTAGGGCCGCGACCATTAAGGGAAAAAAAATACTAAATGGTGGTTTTGTGATGGGAACTTAACTCTAAGGGCCTAGGATCAAACCTACTACCTAGTAGAGTGGGATTTGATATTTCGGAGGCTTGGGTTGGGTTTGGAAGTATTTAATTACTCATTTTGATGATGTTTTATATTTGGTTATGACTAGGTGACCGCTAATAGACTAAAAGTTGATCGTTCTCAAGGGTAGTTCTTTTAATCGTTCTAGCTCGACTTTGAGGTAAGAAAACTGCACCCTGTGTATATGTGACATGCATGGCTGTTATTGGTGCGTGTTGGTTGATTATTGAGTATGACATGCATGGCTATTCTTGATGCATGTTGGTTGGTTATTAAGCGTGGCATGCATGGCTGGTATTGATGCACGTTGATTGCAGGATATATTGCATATGATGCATGAGAAACATGTGATTAGGACATGCTTTGTATACTGGGTATGATATTGTTCAGAGCTTGAACCTCTGTGTTTATGCATAGTCCTAATTGTACTAATACCTGTTAAGTAAGCATGTTGAATACCTTGTTTATGGATAATAGACATGTGATATATGTTTGGCGGCATGGCTTACCTGTGTATGGCGCTGACTTATTAGTCAGAATCAACAATGGTGTCAGATCCGTTTGTGAAGCTGTGACTTATTAGTTAAGTTCACCACGGGCTGAGCACTGGTCGTGTTTCACCGACCCAAGGGTCAGAAGTGGCAGTGCGTTGTGAACGCCGGGCCAAATAAAGATTGGATCCAATCAAGGTCGGCATTGAATGACTCATATGGGGTATTAATGCTGGACCGACCGGAAGGTCAATGAGAACTATAAGCGCTTGCCTGGTCTATGATCAGATGACTATAGCCAAGGTATATGACCCCGGTGACCGTTTGTCACATGGCTAAGGGACGTTGTCCATAGTTTCGTCTCTAGAGTCGTGAGGAAGGTTATGTTGGTGAATAATCACCTTGCACCTGTCCTATTCAAACTTAAGAAAGAATCACTTATTAGTTAAGCCCTGGTGACCCTATCGTCACATGGCTAGAAGGAGCGATGCTCATTATTGTGACTTTTGGCTATTGTCACCTATTTTCTTGGGCTAATAGTCCTGAATGGTTATTATGGTTATTGTTGATATTATATCATGCTTTATTATGTTTTCTTGCTGGGCTTTGGCTCACGGGTGCTACGTGGTGCAGGTAAAGGCAAGAGGAAGCTGGACCATCCTTGAGTTGAAGAGCTTAGGTGATGATGTGTACATATGCAGCTGCTCGTCCGCCACGGCCGAGGTTTAAAGTGGAACTAGGGTTGAACCCTGTTTTGCCGCTTAGGACGGCTTGTAGTAAATATTTTCTGTAATAAACTCTGAAATTTATATTTTTGGGATCCCAATGTATATATTAAACGTTCTAGTGAAACGTTACATCTTAACCTAAATGTTTAATCCCTAAACCGCTAATCATACTTAGATCACGATTTTGGCCAAATGACTCGATTAGCGAGTTTAGCACTGTTTACAAGGCACACCGTAACGGTCCCAGGAGTTGGGGCGTTACAGTTGAACTAATCACGAACGTGCGGACACGGTGCCATTCGAGCATTCACGGTGTCATCACGTATGTGCGGAGATGGTGCTATCCAAGCATTTATGGTGCCATCATGAGCATTGATGGTGCCATCACGAACGTGCAGACAAGGTGCTCGTTCTGGGGATTCCTCAATCATGACGAACTCGAAGTTGTCACCAATCAACTCTATGTTGATATTCTGCTTCCAATTAAGGACGTTTTCTTCATCGAGTTTCTCCATCAAAAGTTGAGAAAGGATGGGAGTAGACACAGACACTACTTAACTAAAACTACAAATTTTCAATAAAATAGAAATCAATCACATTTGCTCAATAAAACTTCTATTCACACAAATTTCAAGAAATAGCACAACATATACCAAAAATATGTAAGATATGAGAAAAAATAACAAAAATAATCATATCTCTATTTCTGTAGGTTTTTAACTAATCTATGATATCCTTGTCCCGGTTGGCAAGAGTAAAAAATATCACTAGTTAAATAGAGTTGTAAACTTATTTAATAACGGACACCATTATTAACAACCAACTATTCGATCAAAATAAGAAAACAAAATCTCTTATTTTATGAGCTAGACCCACAGTTTCGATAATCATAGATTTAGTTCTAGTAGTCACTGTAGGAATGAGTCTAGTAGAATTTGACCTATAATTATCTATTTTTCGAAATCTAACCTTATCAAAATAACTAATGAACACCTTCCGTAGGGGGACGATTCAAAGCGCCTCGAGGCCCCATTAAGCTATTGACTATGTTAAACCAACGGTGGAGATCGAATAAAAATACTAAAATAAGCTCATTATAAAATTAAAGACCAATAAATATTTAGGTTTAACTAATATAATGAACCTATACAATGAAGTCCAACTCAGGTAAATGGGACTTAACAATTGAGCTTGTATAGATGAGGGTTGGGTCCAGTATGTCGTTCCCACTACAGAGACCCCCAATCTTCCATACAAGGTCCAAAAGACAGGAATTTAAACATTCGTTTTATTAATTGTTATTAATTGATTAGATCCCCTATAGTCATGCAAAGCAAATAGGCCTTCACAAGTGGAATCACCCACAAGAGAGGAATTTAAAATTTACATTATCTAATGGGCCCAAATAAAACCTATCATTTTATGAATATTCTATTTGGAAAAATCCATATATCTAACAAACATATGAGCCACTATATGTAAGTAAGCCAAATTGCAAAAATACCACATATAGTGCAAACAGACATGTTATAATTGGATGGGCCTAATCATGTTACTATATGAGCAATTCTATGAATTTATGCAAAAATACCACAATTTATTTCATTTGCAAAAGTACCACAATTAATTATCTAGAATTTATCAAAAAATTCAAATTAATTAAATTTTTACAAAAAATAAGTCAATTTAAATTTCATTTATCAACAATTAACAATAGTTAATTTAAATTTCATTAATCAATAATCAACTTGGTTTTAGGTTATTTAAAAAAATATTAATTTAATTTAAATAGGATTTATCAACAATTAACCAAAGTTAATTTAAATCACATTTATTCAAAAAATATTTTATTAATTGATTGAAAAAATGATATTTTTCAAAATTTAACCAATTTTAAATTTTAACATCAATATCTTAATTGTTTTTCAAAAAATATCTTGTATTGTTACAACTATTAACAAATATTTTAACCATTTTTAAAAAATAAAATATTGACAGTTATATCAACCCTAAAATATCTTAAAACAGTTAATCAAATTCAAATATCTATAAAAATATCTAACTAACAAATAATATCTGATAAAAACTATAGAATACAAAAATATTTATATTTTCAAATAAAGATTTAATAAAAATATCAAGAATTTAAAATAAAATATCTGATATCTTAATTCTAATATTTTAATTTATTAAAAGAATTAAAATTAAGTTGTTAGTCTATTTTTAAATTTGAATTTGAATATTTGTAGAAAATATCTAATTATTTAAATCTCAACTAACAAAAACATCTTATTTTAAAAAAAAAAATTTAAATACAAAAACAAATATGATATTTTTGGCTTTGATTATAAATAATTAATTTCCACAATTTTTTAATTTTCTTTAATTAAATTTTTTTTTAAAAAATAGTTCAGGATGAACAGTGACGCTTGTGCGCGCTGGCGTGTGCGCGCGGGGCGCGGTGCGTGCAAGTGGTGCGCGCATAGAGGAGTAGGGTGCGCGGGCGGAGCACGCAGGGGCGCACGCATGGCAACCAGACCAAATTTTTCCGAAAAATTTTTTTGTGCA
Source organism: Humulus lupulus (assembly GCF_963169125.1). Lineage (NCBI taxonomy): Eukaryota > Viridiplantae > Streptophyta > Magnoliopsida > Rosales > Cannabaceae > Humulus > Humulus lupulus. The sequence goes on along the minus strand of NC_084796.1, from coordinate 31,363,311 downwards.
ATTTTTCAAACCAAAACCTTTTTCTAATCTATTTTTAACATGTTTTATACAAAATAAAGCATATATAAAAATTAATAGCATAGAAAACACTACAAAATAACCTAAAAATTGATAATAATCACATAAAATCAATATGCTTCATAAAAACATGAAAATCCATCCAATTATTCAAACACATCAAATAATCCAAATTTTAACATGTTCATGCATGAAAATAAAGATTACAAAAGGCTCTGAGGCTAGTTGTTGGGAAAACTTTTACAAGATCTTTATTTATTTTCATGTAGATCTAATATTAAACAAATTAATATGAGATAACCTAGAACATGTTTCTAAAATAGAATTCAAAGAGAAACAATGATAAGAATACTTACAGTATACACAACGAAATGAATGAGTCCTTCCTTCAGTTTCTCTAACCCTTGTATCCTTCCTGTCGCAGAGTATTATCAAAAAACTGAACCGTTCTTCTAATTTCTTCTCAGTCTTCAAAAGTATCCTTAGAATCACCTAGACTAGAGTGAGAAATTCTAAACACATGAGATAGATACAGAGAGAAGAAGAGAAAATAACAAAGATGCTTAGAAAATGACTTATGTTTAGAGAGAATCTAAAACGTATTAGAAAATCTGACTTCAGAACTTTTGAACTTGTGTTTTGACTTCTCTCTAAGCACTCATTTTATAGACTCAATTAGGCCATTTAATTTAATTAAAAAATCAATAAAATAATAGCCAATAATCAGCCCTAGGTCAAAATTATCATGGCCTTTAGGCTCGTGAAATTTCTCATTTAATTATAAGCCCATTGGACTTAAAATCAAGGCATGTATTATTTTCTATTGATTTAATTAATTAAATAATTATTTAAATCATTTATAAAATTAATTATTAATAATTTGAACATTGATTTAAACTTATTTATTAATTTAGATACCAATTTATCTTAATTAATAAATCTGTCCAAATTTCTCTTTTCTTCTCAAAATTACATAACTCTATGAAACTATCCAAAATTGTCCTGGTTAACTTTGATAATTCTAATTGATAATTAAATCAATTAATTGAGATTATCTAGATGATTTTATCCAAGGTACAATGGGACCCATGGGCCTATAAAATCAAGCTCCAATAAGTTATCATAAATCTAACAAATAAATTTACTAACTTATTAATTCCTCGTGACTCCACTAGAGACCCAGAATTGCACTCTTGAATTCATAGAACACTCTATAAGAAATATAGATACGCTATTAATTATCCATTGTTACAACCATAATTGTCACTCAATCCTCTATAGACGGTCTACAATGAGATAGGACTAAAATACCGTTTTACCCCTCATTGTATTTTATCCTTAAAACACTTAGTTCCTTGTAAATGATATTTCAGTAAACTAATATTAATTACTGAAATGAGATCTCTATCATTTAGCACCTTGAACCAAACTAAAAGAAAACCATCATTTCACTTATTCATCAGAAGCTATAGATGTTCATATCTATGATTAACACTCCCACTCAATTATACTACCGAGTTCCTAAGATGTAAGTATGGGCTAGTCTGTAGGGTAAACTGGTAACGAACAAGTCAAAGAACTCAAATAATACAATCAATTAGAATACTAGCCACTCAGAATTAAGATTAAATTGACCTATGGTCAACTATTTGATATGACTAGAATAGATAATAACAATATGTTTACTTATCTTATCAACTGTCAATATCGGTCCTGTCCGATGTAACAAATACATCCGATCTTATCTACTTTGCTAATGTTCTGGAAAGAACATAACACTGTAATGTGTAAGTAGATCATATCGTAGATTGGCAAGTCAGTGTAAATCCGGTGCACTGACTAATCTTAGGACTAACTTATTTTGAACATATAATCATATTTATATTCCACTGTGATTACGTCACTATAAATAAGATTAGCTATATGCTTGGGATTTAATAGAAGTTTATATTAAATAAATAATCATGAAAATAAAACATGTGAGCAAAGTGATTGACCAAGTCAAAAAATGATTTCTATTCTTTTATTGATAATAAAATGAGATTACAAAGAATTTGGGTTTTAATTAGGGCATAAAACCCCAACAAACTCCCACTTGCACTAATTAAAACTAAGGCCTTAATTCTACTAATCCCATTTCCTTGATATGCTTATCAAATGTAGCTTCTGGTAATGTCTTTGTAAATGGATCTGGAAGATTGTCTTCAAATGCAATCTTCATAACCTTCACATCTCCCCTAGCCACATTTTCTTGAATAATGTGATACTTCCTTTCTATATGCTTACTCCTCCTGTGACTTCGATGTTCTTTCGAGTTGGCTATCGCTCCTGTATTGTCACAAAACAACACAAGTGGTTTATCACAAAAGTTGTGATTTGACCTATTAGGTTGGCGCACCATGGTTGATGTGAGTAAGGTATCAAAAGAAGGAGTGGGTACGAAAGGAGATCGTACATCTCCATTGGACCCCAAGGGTGATAGTGTCAGATTGGGACCCATGGACTCCCAGGTTCTGGAAAAAGGGGTTGTAGAGTAACTTTGAGTAGAATAATGTGAGACAGGAATGGGAAGTATTTACTCGAGAAAGTGAACCTAGGGATTAGAAGTACCTTAGTTTAGAGATGGCTTAGAGGACCAGTAAAATTATTAAAATGTTGAGGGCAGGAGTGTCTGCGTTATTACAAGGACATAAGAGTTCATAAGTCTAGATATGGGAATGTTGAGTTCCAGGATTGAGGACTATGTGTTCCCCATGTATTATGAACTAACAAGGATATGATGGTTCTGAATGGAAAGAGAAGTTTGACTCTAGAGTTGACATAAGTTTGTGAGATCCTAATAGGGATTAGGCCAGGGGTCTATAGTTTGTCCTTACCCCAGATGGGTATAGGCTTAAGAGGTGTTATTGGTGCCAATGTTGAAAAAAGGGGTGACGAGTACAACCCCTGATTGGGTGAGGAGACCCTGTAAATTTAGTGAATTTACTGTGTGAGGAAAGGCCAGTGGAATTCTGGATAAAAGAGATAAGGTCTTACAGATTTAAGACTATTGTTCTTGTGAAGATGTTGCAAGTAGTGACGAAGTAAATGACCCGATTCTGGGGTTATAGTCAGGTTTGCGGGATTGATATTTCGAGGTATGAGAATAAATTTCAAAGACAAAATTTTAATAAGGAGGGGATAGTTGTGACGTCCCGAATTTGATATTAAGATTGAGTGCCTTGACTACAGTGCCTGAAGGGCCTAATTGGGATTATTGAGCGAGTAGTGGATTTTATGCGTGATGATGTGTTATAAATGAATTATGTGGTAATGTGATTAGACATGCATGTTTGTGTGTATTAAATATGCATGCGGGCCCATTTCTGTGAATAGGGGCGTGTTTTTAATTTTGGCTCGTTGAGGGCATAAATGTAATTACGTATTGTTAGGAAAAATAGTTTTGCATCAATGGAATTGGTAAGATAATTACAACTCTAAACAAAATATTAAAAATAAATAATTATTGATTAAATAAAGTTACAACTCTATGATTGAAAATACAAATAAATAAAAGAAGAAGTAGAAGAAGAGAAATAGAGAAATACAACTCTATGCAAAATAATACAAATAAAGTGAAGTGTTTGAAACAAAAAGAAAAGAAGATTACAACTCAAAACAAGAAATACAAATAAACAAAAGAGAAGAATATGAAGATGAAGAGAAATAGAATAGAAAGAAAGAACAAGAAAAAAAAAAATAGAAACAACTCTCACTCACACTACCAAAGTGAAGAGTGTTGGGGATCTCCAACTTGAACAAGGTTTAAAACCTTTGTCCAAAAGCTTATTTCCCCCTAACTCAAGCACTAAGGGATCTCTCATAGATTTTTGGAAATGCTTTTGTTATCCCCCTTTCCTGCATGGGCTCGGGGCCTTCGTCCTGGCCCACCGTCATGGGCCAGATCAGCACGCGGGCCCGACCCAAGACCTCTTGGTATGGAGAGTGCCCGAAAGGAAGGGTACAGATCGGGGGTTCATGTCCGGGCCCAGTGGAGGGGTCCGGAATGTCCCTTCGGGTCCATCCTCCGGGACAATAGTCCGGGCTGTGTACAGAGAGTTCAAACCACCGCAGCCTGCGCGTCCGATCCCGGACCCCTGACACGATCCGGGCCTATGGTAAATGAAGCGGGAGAAAGGTAAATGGATCCGAATCACCGGTTGAAGGGGCCAGGCGTCCCGGACCCTGACGCCACCTCACTCTGCGTGGGCACTGTCCCCCACTTTTCACCTGCAGAAAAGGCCACCTCGGGATTGCACGCCGATGTGTCAGGATTGCGCAGCCAAGTACTCTGACTGGTCTTGTCTCCTGAATCGGCCTCGTGACTCAAAGTGATCAGACCAAAAGTGCCGTTTTGTCGGGTGAGACGTAGTTCTAGGGTCAACCTGTTGGGCCTTAGCTGGCTTGGGTTTCATGTATTTTGTACCTGTGGTATTGGGCCTCCACTAGAAAGGCCATCTATGTCCATTCCTCCGATGGGCCTGGGTCGGACCCGGTACAGATCCGGTGTTCCCATGCGCCTATAAATATAAGCTACAGAACACTGAAAAACTCTCTCGCCTTTCACCAAGAAAAAAAGGGTAGGAACCCTGCCAAAATATAGAGAGAAAACTCCATTGTAAAAGGTTCTTCAAGCTCTAATAACATAGACTCGTGGACTAAGGCTAGTTAACGCCCCAACCACGTAAAAATCCTGCGTTAATCTTCTGCTTTCATTATAATTATCTGTAAATATTAGTTATTAATAGAGTTGTCGAAAATCTCGGTTAACAGTTTGGTGCTTTCATTGAGAGCCGAAGGAAGCCAGTGCTAACGTCAGGCCTTACTACGATGGTGAACACACGACACACCACCTTCGACCCTTCCAATCCCGAGCAGGGCAACGGAGACCCGCTGCCTTCGCAGCATGTTCCTCAGGACCTGCCCGAGGACGTGCCTCCTCAAATATCTCACCAAGATGAGTCGCAGGACTACGAAGGTGGGACAGAATACGAAGTGGAAAACGAGGAGGAAAATGAGGGGGAATACCACGACGAAGCCGCAGATCCCAGGACCCCCCGCGACGATTAGCAGGACTTGGAGGTGACCAGACTAAGGCAACAAGCCTGGCCCAGGAGGCCAGGATCGCTGAGCAGGCAGAGGCGCATCGCCGGATGCAAGAGTCTCTCCAAGCCTTACAAGCGCTCATGGCCGCGCAGGTTTCGACAGCCGACCCCACGGCTGGCCCACTTCCAGAAACGCAGCAACCCGCTCCCTAAGAGCAAGCCGGGGTCCCCAGAGGTGCCAGCCCAGTCCGTCCCCCGGAGCATTTTTCCGAGCCGGCTCCAGGAGGCCTGGACAAGGAGCGACGGAAGACCCGGGAGAAGACCACCCCCGTCAAGAAAGCTGGGGCACGTTCGCGGCCGCTACCGGGGAAAGAGAAGGTGCGCCCCGTCCCAGGAAGAGGCCACCCGATCGATCCGCAGGGGATGCGGCCACGGAATGTACAGCCCCGGCACGCCCCAGGGCCAAACGGGTGGGAAAGGTCTTTACACCCAAGTGCCTCGGTCAACAAGAATCGTCAAGAACAGCCTCACCGCGAGGAGCGTCACGCCCTCAGTTCAGGGGACGACACTTCCTGGATAGACTTGCGCGATGGACTGAACACTCGGAAAGAGCGGGCCCGCAAGGAAAAAATCCTCCCTCGAGACGGCGACCTCAGAAACAACATCAACAACAGGAGGAACGAGAGAATCCCCCTGGAGGATGGCATGACCAGGTAGCTCATGGAGCAGATGGCCGCATTGAAAAAGGTCACGGATTTCCTGGTCTGCAAGCAAGAAGGCGCAGACACCGACTCGGACGAAGAGGACAAAGAGCCCTGCGCAAGGCACATCCTGGACGCCGTACTCCCCAAGGGGTTCAAGATGCCAAGTCTCACTGCCTATACTGGAAACACCGACCCCAGAGACCATTTGTCCCGGTACAACTGACTCATGACGGTGGCCCATGTCAGCGACGACGGCAAATGCCTCTGCTTCTCGATCACTTTGGGCGGTCCCGCAGAAGAGTGGTGGAAGAGGCTTAAACCAGGGTCCATCCAATCCTGGTCCGGGCTGCAGTCAGCGTTTCGAAAGCAGTTCGTGGCCGCCATGAGGATGGACATGCAAATCAGCGCTCTCGCTAATATTAAGCAACTCCCCGCGGAGACATTGAGAGCCTACATCCAGCGCTTTACTGAAGAAGCCTCCAAGACTAAAGTCGACGACAGATAGCGCCTGGTGGCACTGAAATCTGGGATCTGGGCCGGGTCTGTAACGCCCTGGCTACCCCAGAACAGTTACGGTGAACGGTGGATCGGAAATTTGACTCACTACCTGAGTCCTTTGGTCAAAAACGTGCTCTAAGTGTAATTAACAGGTTAAGGCATAAAATCAATAAAAAGGAAATGGAGATTTTTATTACAAACTGCTTTGCAGAGCTAAACAAAACGTTTACAAGCTATTCTCAGTACAAAAAGGTCACTACTGTTGTAAAGTTACAATCCTGCCGACCTAAGCGGCAAAAATAGGGTAAACCCCCTAGTTCCTCTGAGAACACCTTGACCGTGGTGGTCAAGCGGCTGCATACGTACACACCACCACATCAGCTCTCCACTCAAGGCTAGGTGAGCTTCTCTTTCCCTTTACCTGCACCACATAGCACCCATGAGCCAAGGCCCAGCAAGAAAACATAACACTTTATATAACATTATCAAATGATTATCATTATAATCACACTGAGCATAAAGCTTTCAAACAAATGGGTAAACACCACATGAGGTTTTGATAAACCACACTGAGTGACTGCCATGCAAGTCACTAATTCAGATGGAAGAGTGGCTGATGGGTAACCCACTAGCCTTCAACAGGTTCTGGTAACCACACTGAGTGACTGCCATGCAAGTCACTAATTCAGATGGGAGAGTGGCTGCTGAGTAAGCCACTAGCCTCCAAGCGCTTATTTCATTCATCGACCCTCGGGGTCGGTCTGGCATTAATGCTCTCTGAGCCATTCAATGCTGGTGATCTATCAGATCAAAACTTGTTGGCTTGCGTGACACACGCTAAGGCCGTCCTGACTAATAAGCCAGCTCAAAGTGATCAGTGCCCAGTACCACCCCCGAACCTGACTAATAAGTCACAGCTTCACAGTTGATACTAGCACCCTTGCCAAACCTGACTAATAAGTCAGTGCCATGCACAAATGAGCAACATATGCTAAGCATTCTATATTCAATCCATGTCCATATTTTCACAATCACATGCCTCATGTATATCCACGCATGTCACATTTGGGGTGCAGTTTTCTTACCTCTAGTTCGAGCAAGAACGAATAAAAGAACAACCCTGAGAACGATCGACTTTTTGGTCCTTTAGCGGTTACCTGGTCATAACCAAATCATGGGATTCCATCAATAAAATGAATAATAAAAGGTTCCCAAACCAAAACCTAACCTCCGGGACCTCAAACACTACTCAACTGGGTAGTAGGTTCAATCCCGAGGCCTTAGGCTTGCATCCCCGAGCCAAAAAGCTCTCTTTGGCCAAAAATGCCTTAAGGGCCGCGGCCCTCCTTGGCCATGCCGCGGCCCGCCCCTCAAACAGAGGCGCCTAAACCCAGCAGCTCCCAAGGGCCGCGGCACACCCTGGCCATGCCGCGGCGCAACGCCCATTTCAGCCAAAACCTCTGTTTTTCTTCCCTTGCGTTTTCCCTTGAAACCAACCCTTCAAACCCAATTTAAACACCACCCAAACCTCTCTCAAACACCCATTTAAACCTCCAAACATCACTCATAACTTTCCCTCATCATAACCCAAGTAAAACATCCTAAGAACTCCTCTTGATTCCAACTTTCCATACCAAAATCTAAAGCTGAAAGCTATGAATGAAAACAGAGCATACATGGAAACTAATGGCTTAAATCTTACCTCAAGTTCAGGTTATGGTGCTCTTCCACTGTGGAACACTCTCCCAAAGTATCAAGGCTTAGCTCCAAAGCTCAAACCTTCAACAAGTTCACAAAACTCACAAGGAAGAAGAAGCAAGAAGAAGGTACGGGAAGGACAAGAAGGGAACTCTGTTTTGGGTTCTGTTTTACAGCCTTCCATACATCATATATATCCATATACCATAATACCCCTAGGTCTTTGAAAGTCTCTAAAACCACTCAAGGGCAATTTTGACATTTTCCACCTACACCGTCAATGATAATTAACGCTTCCCAATTCCCGCTAATCTCAATATTCTCAAACACCAATATTTCACATTCTGTTACCCTTTAATACCCGGTAACACTCTAAACATTAAAAGCACCCCGAGACTCACCCCGAGCCTTGAGCTTAAGCCCGTTATGACCAAACCGATATTTAACATTCCTTGATCGTCTCATGCCAAATAGCTCGAACAAACCTACATTATAATGTGGTCTCAAATTATATCACCAACATGTGAATAAATAATCAATTTACCCTCAACGGGTCAAATTACCATCACACCCCTGTATAAAGAAATATGGACACATATGCATGCATTTCACATCATATCATAATATAATCAACATATACATGCATTTAATCAATTAATAACATAATTAAGCAAGTACGGCCCTCCCGGCCTACTGTTCACGTCGTTAAATACATCGGAGAATTCAGGGCATTACAGGGTCCCCCCTTTGGGATGACATGCAGCGCAGCAAGGCCGCCACCTTGGAAGAATTCATCAGGTGGGCCCAAGGATTCATCAATTGGGAGGAAGCTCAGATCCAGGCCTTCGGGTGGCCCCCAACTCCTCATCCCGTCTCTCAGACGATTCCGGGATATACGGGACAATTCCTGGCGTAGTCCTATGCCGTGCCCCCAATTTCCCCGGGATCGGCCGTCGCGCCCGGAGTCAGCTACACCCCTACGGTATAAGGCCCTGCCACTTCGGGGTACGCCTCGGCCCAGTCAACCCACTTCTCTGGTTATGGCGCCGCGCCAGTAGGACACAGCATGGCCCCCGTCGTGGCCCAGCAGTCACCAACGGGAGTGACTGAGGCAAGCGTGAATCCCTCCCAGGGGAAGCGATCAGGCAAAGGCTAGAACCGGCCCGATCCGGCCAAGAAGGGGAAGAGGGGCTACGAGCCCCAATATTCAGAATACACCAACTTGGTGGACACCAGGGAAAACATCTATCTGGCAACAGAGAGGGCGGTTCACTACCGGAAGCCTAGCCCCATGTATAAGGGGGGAAGGAATCCGAGAGACACCAGCAAAAGGTGCGCCTATCACAAGGACGTGGGCCACACCACCGACGAATGTCGGCAGCTCAAGGATGAGATTGAAAATCTCATCAAGCTAGGGCACCTCCACCAGTGGGTAAGGATGCCCGTGGGAGTCCCGGGCATGTCAGCAAGCCCTGGGCAACCCACGGCCCCGGGAAACACTCGGGCATACCCCCCCCCCCCAAGGGAGGGTATGCACAGGGACCTCCAACGCAGGCCCCTCAGGGGGTCCCCAGCGCGTAAGTTCCCGGCCCTGGAATGCCTTATCCCTCCGGGGCAGCACCCCCTCGAGTTGACGGACATGTGGCAACCATCTCGGGCGGACCTCACCTGGGAGGGCCTTCACGGAATGAACAAAAGCGCTATCTGAGCGAGCTGGACCACGACCAGGAAGTTTGCGCTCTTGTCCAGGCTCCGGCTCAGCGCCCTAAATTGATGAACCTCCCCATCACCTTCACGGAGGATGACGCCCGCAACGTCCATTTTCCGCACCATGACCCGCTGGTCATAGATGCCCAAATCGCCAACAAATTGGTGTCCCGCGTGTTGTTGGATGACGGAAGCTTCGTCAACTTGTTGTTCAAACCCGCCTTCACCGCCATTGGCCTAACGGAAGCGGATCTGGCGTCCTGCCTGACCCAAATCTACGGCTTCAACAGAGATGCGCTTCTCCCCATGGGAAAGATATAGCTGCCGGTCACCCTAGGGGGTGAGTTGCAGCACTCATTCAAGTTCTGCACCTTTGTCGTGGTGGACTGCCCCACCGCTTACAACGTCATCCTTGGCCAGCCCGCACTGGTCAAGTTCGGGGCCATCACCTCCGTCCGCCATATTTGCATGAAATTCCCATGCGACAACGGAGGGGTAGGGACTGTCCGGGGAGACCAAAAGAGTGCCCGGAAGTGTTACCATGTCTCCGCCCGGCCCATATGCATGGTCCAGGAGGAGCCCGTCGAACCAGCCCCCCTCCCTCCTGCTGAGCGAGTGGTCCAGGAAGAGGATGATCTGGACCCGCGTATAGGGGACGATCGCGTCCTGGAACCAATGGACGAAATAGAAGAGGTGTGCATCAGCGAAACCGATCCGACCAGGATTATCCAAGTACGAAAGAGCCTACCGGCAGACATTCGGGCCGCCATCATCGCCCAAGTCCAGGGAAACCAGGACCTTCTGGCCTGGTCCCACTCCGACATGACCGGGATCGACCGCAATATCATCTGTCACGCATTAAGTATTGACCTGAACGCGATCTCGGTCCGCCAGAAGTGCAGGCCTTTGGGAACGGAGAGGGCCGAGGCCCTTAAGCTGGAGGTGGAGAAGCTGTCTTCCATCAACTTCATACGCGAGGCCGTGTATCCCGTGTGGTTGGCCAATCCCGTCTTGGTGCCGAAACCAAACAGGACCTGGAGAACATGCATTGACTTCACGGACCTCAACAAAGCATGTCCGAAGGACTGTTTCCCGCTCCCCCGAATCGACCAAATGGTGGATGCCACGTCTGGGTACGAGATCTTGAGCTTCATGGATGCTTACTCCGGCTACAATCAGATCTCTATGCACGTGGCAGATCAGAAGCATACTAGTTTCCAAACCGACAAGGGCATCTAATGTTACATAGTCATGCCTTTCGGACTCAAGAATGCCGAAGCAACGTACCAAAGGCTCGTTAATCGGATGTTTCGGGCCCAGCTAGGGCGAAACATGGAGGTATACATCGATGATATGCTGGTCAAGTCTAAGATATCCCGGAACCATTCGGACGACTTGGTAGAGGCTTTCGCAGTTATCCGGAAGTATGAGATGAAGCTGAACCCTAAGAAGTGCACTTTCGGCGTGGCTTCCGGGAAATTCCTGGGCTTCATAGTGAGCTTCCGGGGAATAGAGGCCAATCCGGACAAGATCAAGGCACTGATCGACATGGCCTCTCCCCGAAAGCACAAGGACGTGCAAAGCCTGACGGGGCGAGTGGCCGCCCTAAGCCGTTTCGTTTCTAAAGCCACGGATAAGTGCGTCCCTTTCTTCAATGTCCTTCGTGAGAGCCAGCGTTTCGAGTGGTCGCCCGAGTGCGAAGAGGCCTTCCGGAAGCTAAAAGAACACCTGGCCAAAGCCCCTATCCTGGTGAAACCGGTAGAAGGAGAGCCATTGTATCTTTATCTGGCCGTGACCGAGCACGCGATCAGTGCCGCGTTGGTGCGGGAGGAAGAAAGGACACAAATCCTGGTGTACTACGTAAGCAAGCGGTTGCTGGACGTTGAATCTCGGTATCCGTTGATCGAAAAGCTGACTTTCTGCCTGCTGATGGCATCCAGAAAGCTTCGACCTTACTTCCAGGCTCACGCCATAAAGGTCTTAACCAACCATCCCTTGCGACAGGTGTTGCAGAAGCCCGAGTCGTCGGGAAGACTCCTAAAGTGGGCAATGGAACTGAGCCAGTTCGATATATCTTACGTGCCCAGGGTGTCCATCAAGGGACAAGCCCTGGCCGATTTCATCATCGAGTGTTCCGGGATTTCTCCGGAAGACAGTATTCCCGAAGCACTCGCGGCGCCCACGTGGAAGATCTTCGTGGACGGAGCCTCGAACGAGAATGGGGCCGGAGCCGGGATCATCTTTGTGTCACCACAGGGGCACCAGCTGCAAAATGCCCTCCGCTTCTAGTTCAAAGCATCGAACAACGAGGCGGAGCATGAAGCTGTCCTAGCCGGCCTGCGCTTGGCCCGGGAGGTAGGGGTAGCGAACTTGGAAATCTATAGCGATTCCCAGCTAGTCGTCAGACAAATCTCGGGGGAGTATCAGACCAAAGGAGAAAGGATGGCAGTGTACGTGACTCAAACGAGGGAACTGCTACAAACGTTCGCAGCACATTCCATCCGCCAGATACCCCGGGAGCGGAATGTTTTCGCGGATACACTGGCCAAGCTGGCCACCAACGCCGAATCAGAGCTGTCCGGACTGGTCCCCGTCAACCATCTCCCCGTCCCGAGCATCAGGGCCGCCACCGTTCACGCCGTTGACCACTCCGCTTCCTGGATGGGACCGCTGATCCGCTATCTGTCTGCCGGGGAAGTTCCAACTGATCGGGTCGCTGCCAGGAAACTCCAATATCAAGTCCACCGCTACGTCATGATGGATGGAAAGCTCTATCGCCGGGGTTTGTCCATGCCTTACCTGAGGTGTGTTTCCGGGACCGAGATGGGCGCCATCATGCATGAGGTGCATGAAGGTTTTTGTGGAGATCACACTGCCGGGCCCAGCCTCTCTAAAAAGATCATGCACCAAGGATACTTCTGGCCCACCATGAAGAAAGACTGTATACACTACGTCCGCAAGTGCGAACAGTGTCAGAGGTACGTGAAGATCCCACGGGCCCCCCCGACAGAGATAACCTTGATGAGTAGTCCCTGTCCCTTTGCAGTGTGGGGGCTCGATCTTGTTGGATCCCTCCTTACCAGGAAGGGAGGGGTTAAGTATGCAATTGTGGCTGTGGACTATTAAACAAAATGGGTTGAGGCAGAGCCCATGAACACAATCACTTCCAAAAAGGCCTTAGATTTCGTCATCAACAACATAGTGTGTCGGTATGGCCTCCCCTATAAAATCGTGTCCGACAACGGGAAGCAGTTCGACAACGCCCACTTCACGGATTTGTGCGAAAGGCACGGTATAGTGAAGAGCTTCTCCGCAGTTTCCAGACCTCAGGAAAACGGGCAGGCAGAAGCCGTGAACAAAATCCTAAAGGGGACATTAAAGAAAAAGCTCCAGGCCTGTAAGGGCAAATGGCCCGAGGAACTCCCCGGCATACTATGGGCCTACCGGACGACCGAGAGGACGTCAATAGGACACACCCCCTACTCTATGGTCTATGGATGTGAAGCCTTCATCCCAATCGAAACGACCGTCCCATCCCACCAGCGCGACACATATGATCCCACCCGGAACCACGCCTTACTCCAGGAATCCCTGGATCTCATCGAAGAAATCCGGGAAGAGTCGCAGGTGCAGCTGAAGATGTACCAAGGCAAGATCGCACGACACTTCAACTCCAGAGTCAAGAGCCATAAGTTTGGGACCGGCAATCTAGTCCTGCGAAGAGTCTTCCCTGCTACCCAAGATCCAGGAGTGGGGGTTCTGGGCCCTAATTGGGAGGGGCCATATGAGATCCAACACGAAGTATGCCCCGGAACGTATCGCTTGAAGCAGCTCGATGGCTCGGAGGTCCCGCGAGCCTGGAATGCAGAGCATCTCCGTAAATACTATCAATAGTCAGGGAGCCTTTCCCAGTTTAATATTTTCGTTGTAAACAGTGTACGCCTCAGGGCGAATTTCTTTCAAACAATGGAAATGATGTGTGCAAAATGTCATAAAGGGTTATTGTCAAAACTGTGCTAATCTTTCTCAAGTGACCTCAGACCTGTCTCCGCTCACTTGCGGGGGGTATCATCCCAGGTACAAGCAAACACCTGGCGGGGTGCAAGCTTAGGCTAGTCCCGGCTCGGACCACAGTCCGGGAGACGTAAACCCCAAGGCCGGTCCAGCCTCGGACGAACGATGCCTGGGGGTATAAAAGAGGACCGTGCCTAAAGGCGGTCCCACCCCAGACGAACGATGTCCGGGGGTATAAAAGAGGACCGTGCCCAAGGCAGGTCCAGCCCCGGACGGACGGTGTCCGGGGGTATAAAAGAGGACCGTGCCTAAAGGCAGTCCCACCCCGGACGAACGATGTCCGGGGGTATAAAAAAGGACCGTGCCCAAGGCCGGTCCAGCCCCGGACGAACGGTGTCCGGGGGTATAAAAGAGGACCGTGCCCAAGGCAGGTCCAGCCCCGGACGGACGGTGTCCAGGGGTATAAAAGAGGACTGTGCCAAAGGCCGGTCCAGCCCCGGACGAACAATGTCCGGGGGTACCGACCTAAAGGCGGTCCCGCCCCGGACGAACGATGTCCGGGGGTATAAAAACGAAGGACCGTGCCCAAGGCTGGTCCAACCCCGAATGAACGATGTCTGGGGGTATAAAAGGGGACCGTGCCTAAAGGCGATCCCACCCCGGACGAATGATGTCCGAGGGTATAAAAGAGGACCGTGCCCAAGGCTGGTCCAACCCCGGACGAACGGTGTCCGGGGGTATAAAAGAGGACCGACCTAAAGGCGGTCCCACCCCGGACGAACGGTGTCCGGGGGTATAAAAGAGGACCGACCTAAAGGCGGTCCCACCCCGGACGAACGATGTCCGGGGGTATAAAAGAGGACCATGCCCAAGCCCGGTCCAGCCCCGGACGAACGATGTCCAGGGGTTTAAAGTGTCCGGTTTATCCTGGGACAGCCCGGGCCTAAGACTGATAAAAGGAGAACAGAACTCCAGGTTAAACCAAGCCCCGAGGGCCCTGGATAGGGTGCCAAGATTAGAAACTTGGAAAGTTAATTCGTTTGGTCTAGTCCAGGCCATTAGAACCGGAACTAAACCCCTGCAATCAGTTAATCGCGGCAACAAAATGAAATTTCTACTGAACAATGGAAGGAAGCCTTAGAAAAAACCAAAGAAAGTAGTAGTGTTTTAAATTTAATTACAAGCCAAAAACACTAATAAAAGTACAAGGCCGGGGTTCAGGCCTACAACGCATCCGCCCGGAGGTCCGCATCCTCCCTCTCCTTGGCCTCGTACTCAGCCTGCTTTGACTCAGGATCAGGAAAGACAAGGAGGTTCATACTCTTGTCCTTGCACCAGGCCATGTAGATGGCCTCGTCAAAGGTGACATCCAGTAGGCCCTCGACCTCCTCCTTTTTGTGACGGGTCGTTTCATGCGCCGCCTTCTCTTGAAGCAGAGAGTCGCCTAGCTCGCAGACTCGGGATTTCAAGGCCAGGATCTCCTCTTTGTCCAGGACGGATTGCGCCACGGCCGTCTCCAAGAGCGTCGCCTGTTCATCAGCCTCCTTTGTTTTCCGGGACAGCTCCTCTTCCAACCCGACCTTGGCGCGGCCGAGCTCCTCGCGCTCTGCCTACACGCGGGCCACCTACGCCTGGAGGCGGGCCATCTCCCGGCCAAGGGTCTCCTTGGCGGCCTCCCTCTGATTCATGGCCGCCTCCAACTCCAGCTTGGCCGTCTCCATCTTTATGGCAAGCTCGGCCACCAGATCGACACTCCGTTGGGACAACAAATCAACCTGGAGCAAAGAAAAGTTAGAAAACAAAACCATCATCAACAAGTGAGGTAAGGAGTGTAAGAGAAGTGAAAGTTACCGCGGTGGCCTGGTGGCGAAGAGCCTGAGAGACGAACAGTACGTCCGGGTTGGCTATCGTGGCGTACCTCTTGAGCTGAAGGTTGGACATAGTGCTCCCGATCTGGTCCAGCAGGTCAGCCGCCAGGGGGGCCGTGTCCTGGCCAAGTTTAGGGCGGAAGCTCGCTTCGGCGACTAGCCGGTCCACGATCGGCTGGGGAGCACTGAACTCGGCAGGACGATCCGAGAATTCGACCTGGCGACGGATCGTCAGGGCCTTGTAAGTGTCATCCCTCCAGCACCGGTCGTTTTCCCAAGTTCGGTTGATCAGCCGGGACTGCTCATCCCGCAGGGCTGACTCCCCCTCCTCCAGAAGAGTCAGGCGTAGGGGAAGAACTGGCGGTGGGGGGATTTCCTTCGCGGTCAGCCAACTCTCCCCATGCGACTCTTCAGTCAAGCCGGTCCGCATCGTCCGGGGCCTCTTCCCGGCGTTGCCTTCTCCCGCGTCACCATCCGGGCCCCTCTTCCCGGAGTTCCGGCTGGCAGCCGCGCCCGCCTCCAAATCAATCTCGGGGGGCGGGTCGGAGGCGAAGTTTGCAGCAGGCTCCACGACCCGGAAGGGGATCACGGCCAGAGCTCCTTGACCTGGATGGAGCTTCGTCCCGGATAGTTCCCCAGTAAGGTGGGGCTCCGGGCCCGTCACCTCGTTTCTCTTCCTGCCCGCCTTCTTGGCCGCCCTATCCTTGATGAGCCGCCTCATTTCGCTGGCCGGGTTTGACATGTCGAAGTCCTCTACAAAAGTACAGAAAAAGGAGTTAGGACGGTAAATCAAACAAATGAAAACACAAATCAAACTTAGAAATGGCCCGGGACGAACCCTCATCTAGGCCCCGGGCGAGACTCAATTCCCTTAAAGCAAATGAATGGACCCGATCCCCTATGTCGTCCGGGTTCAAGAAGCCCCCGTACTGGAGGAACCCGGGTAAGAACATGAGGACCTCTAAGCCCACGGGGATGGGAACTGAGGGCCTCATCTCCCCATCGGCCCCAAACGCGGGGCCCGGGGGTATTAGCCTGTCCCTAGGTAAGTCCCCGATTCGAGGAGCATAAGTTAAGATTAAAGGGGAGTTACCTCGCCCCGATACGCTAGCCCCGAGAGTCCCGGCGTTTGGTAGGGCATCTTCGAAGAGCTCCTCCAGCTCTTCTGAGGTGGCCACCTCTGCTGGAGGCTGTTTCTTCTTATGCTAGGCCGCATCGGCCCGCGCTGCCCTTACCACAGTGGCAATGTGGTCGAGGGCCAACTGCTCCCGGACGTCGACGTTCTTCTCGCAGGGGATGCCTCGAAGATTCAGGATAACAATGGTCTGGGTGGCCGCGAGAATCCCAACCAGTCGGAGGTTATCGTCCGTGACGTAGCCCCCTACGTCCAGATCCTCCGTGGTAAACTTACCATAAAACCTCCTCCTTTCCAGGATGAACTCGGTAAGGGGGGTTTAAGCGAAAGGCCCTGCCACCCGGAAGACATGATAAGAGACGAGTAGAAAAGATGAATAAAAGAAAGAGGTCCAGGGAAATCCTTACCCACTCGCTGGAAGTCCAACAACAGTGTGGGGTTCTTGTCCACAAGGAACCCGGACGTCATGAACCAATAATGCCTGACGTCCGGGGGGGTGTCTCCAGGAGCTAGTGGGAGCGGGATAGCTGCTCCGTGGCTTCAGCCTGTAAAAGCCGTCCAGGGTCTTGTCCTTGATGTTAACCTGCGGCTCCAGCTTGTAGAAGTACAAGACTTCCGCAAGGGTGGGTTCCGCGATCTCCTTCGCGGCGCAAAACACCTTCCACCCAGCGAGTAGACGGTACGCTTGTGGCAAAAGCTGGAATGGTGCAATTCCCACGTACGTCAGGAACCGCATGAAAAAGTCATGAAGCGGAGCGTAGCTCCCGCGCTGATATGGCCAGCACTCCAGGCTCCAAATCCTTCCACAGACGTATGCGCCCGCTCCTCGAGCCTGGCCAGGCGGTTGTGAAAGAGGCCCGGAGTTGATTCGATGCCCAGACGCTGCTCCAGGAGCAGCATCATCCGGTAATTCCAGAACGAGTTGGCCGTCACGTCCATTTCCCACCTGTTGCCCTTAGGCGTTTGGGATCCGAGAACGGTGACAGGGGCCCTATTGACCTCTTCTTCGGAATGGAGCGTAACGCCCATTGCCATAATTGACGATCTGGGAACAAAGAAAGAAAGACCAAGCAGTCAGTACCTAAACCCAAGAAAGTCGGTCAAGGTACGGGGAATCTCCTAAGGACTGCTTGGAGTCCCGTCGGATCAGGTCCGGGACTCTGGAGAGCCCCGAGACCCTGATCGGGAGAGGAGACTACTGAGGGCCGCCCCTCGTCCAAGAGGCATCCAGATACAGAGCAACCGGAACCGGGCAGCCTTCCTAGTAATTTCTAAGGCAGTCTAAACGCACGCATCAAAAGAACATAAGTTCACAAAGTTGTCAAGAGAGTTAAAAAGACTCACTGTGTGGTGTCGATCGTAGAAGATGATGGCTGTCTAACTGTAAGGATGGCAGAACCTCGTTCTTGAAATGGTGCAGCCGATGTAGTAGTTCGTCGACAGGGCAAACCTGAGATAAGTCTTCAGGTGGAAAAGCGAAAATTGGGGTTCTGGGGAACAGGCGGCGGCGCAGAGTGAGTAGGTGGCAGTGTATGTCATCGACAATGTCGGACATGCAAGGCTCGAGCAGCGTTTATCGGTCCTTAAGCTGGTTAGAAGAGGTAAAAGTGCCAAATGAGGTTTTCGTGGGGTATTTATGCTGGCCCCAAGTTCTGGCCCACGATCCAACGGACAGGTGTCTCTTCATCGGACGGTCAGGAGTCGCGCAGGGACATTTATGAGTCCTTTTAGGTTGGATCCTCGCCGTCTCAGATCTGATGGCCCAGGTGTGGCGGATGCCAAAGGTTGCCCCATCCTACGGTCCACCTCGCTCTAGGGACATTAATGATGGCCCCCCCGTGTGGATGGGATGCCTCGAGATGTGCGCTGACACCCTAGTCTAGGCCTAGCGACCCTTGGGAGGCCTAGGCGACCTTTCAAGACTTGTGCAGCAATCACCTGACGACACGCGTATCCTTGCCCTGAAGCGGGACAAAGGTAAACGTCCCCGAATCGTGGTAAACGATCCGGGCTAAGCATCCAACCAATGCCACGACCTTCTTCCCGGACCCACGAATTCGGGCAAGAAATGGGGAGGCAACCAAGTGAGCGTCGTGGGGACGATGCAACCCTCCTCCTGTCAAACCCAGGCGAAGGCTTGGGGGGTAAATGTTACCCCCTTTTCCTGCATGGGCTTGGGGCCTTCGTCCTGGCCCACCGTCATGGGCTAGGTCAGCACGCGGGCCCGGCCCAAGACCTCTTGGTATGGAGAGTGCCCGAAGGGAAGGGTACGGACCGGGGGTTCATGTCCGGGCCCAGTGGAGGGATCCGAAATGTCCCTCCGGGTCCATCCTCCGGGACAATAGTCTGGGCTGTGTACAGAGCGTTCGAACCACCGCGGCCTGCGCGTCCGATCTCGGACCCCTGACACGGTCCGGGCCTATGGTAAACGAAGCGGGACAAAGGTAAATGGATCTGGATCACCGGTTAAAGGGGCCAGGCGTCCTGGACCCTGACGCCGCCTCACTCCGCGTGGCTGCTGTCCCCCACTTTTCACCTGCAGAAAAGGCCACCTCGGGATTGCACGCCGATGTGTCAAGATTGCGCAGCCAAGTAATCTGACTGGTCTTGTCTCCTAAATCGGCCTCGTGACTCGAAGTGATCAGACCAAAAGTGCCATTTTGTCGGGCGAGACGTAGTTCTAGGGTCAACCTGTTGGGCCTTAGCTGGCTTGGGTTTCATGTATTTTGTACCTGTGGTATTGGGCCTCCACTAGAAAGGCCATCTATGTCCATTCCTCTAATGGGCCTGGGTCGGACCCGGTACAGATCTGGTGTTCCCATGCGCCTATAAATATAAGCTACAGAACGCTGAAAAACTCTCTCGCCTTTCACCAAGAAAAAAAGGACAGGAACCCTGCCAAAATATAGAGAGAAAACTCCATTGTAAAAGGTTCTTCAAGCTCTAATAACATAGACTCGTGGACTAAGGCTAGTTAACGCCCCAACCACGTAAAAATCCCGCATTAATCTTCTGCTTTCATTATAATTATCTGTAAATATTAGTTATTAATAGAGTTGCCGAAAATCTCGGTTAACAACTTTCTAGAATAATCAAGCTTGAAGGTGTTTCTAGCCAAGTGCTTTAATGGATAGAAATGTTGTGTCTTACAAGTGAGCATTAGGCTCCTATTTATAGAGTTTTGAGACACCCTTTGAATTTCAAATTCCACCAACCCCTATGGTTGTTACCAATGATTAATTGGATGTTTATGGAATTAAAATAGAGAATTTGGGAGTTATTTGGTTGTTGGAAACATTCAAAATTGGATAAAACCGAAAGTTGGAAGATGCTGTCAGCCACTTGGGTCGCGGCCTGACAATCAGGCACCACGACTCTCAGAGTGTTTCTGCCACTTGGGTGATGGCTTGACAAATAGGCACCGCGGCCTTAGACCTTTTCCAGCAACCAATTTTTCAATTTTTTCAAAACGTTCCAAATTTATTCCCACTTAATTTTGTAACTTCCATACACAATATGGGAGTTAAAATCACATCTCTATCAACCATTTCTCATATGGCTTTAAGAAACTCATCTCAATATTGTGTAACAACAAATCTACACAATAATGGGTGATATTTGGAAGTTACAAATTTGTAACACCAAATATGTTACATATTTGGATATATCTAAATATTGTAACTCTCTATTATATGTTACAAAATGTGACACTCTTTGTCACATTTATTTAATCTAAAACATTATATTATAATATAATATAATATAATATAATATTACATTATATTATAAAATAATATAACATGTATGTGTTATGAGTGAAACCCCAGTGTTATGGGGATATATTTGAGATGTGTGGTCCGAGACGATCCTAGGGAGCAGATTAGCGGAATAGTCACAACGGGGTCAGATACCCAGCTCGGGGTGAGCCTAGGGGTATTTTGAGAACTTGGCATGTGCTTAGGGTTTATCGGGTAACGAGTAATTATTTGGGTATGTCCGGATTAAATGGGGATTTGTAGGAACACTCGAGGAATTAGCGGGATATGGAAAATGGCAGGATTGCCCTTGGTGGCACCAAAGGATTTATGATAGACTTGGGGGTATTTTATACTTTCTTACTATGGATAGACTCAACTTAAGCCTTGGGGGTTCTGTAGAAGGAACCATAACTAAAATAACACACACATCACTTCCCCTCTCATTGGGCTTGGAAGCTTGGTGAATTCTTGACGTTTTGGCTGAGAATTGAAGCTGGGAACTTGGGGAAAACCAGCTAAGGGTGTTGGAAATCTAGTCCAAGGTTGGAATTATCAAGTGAGGTAAGAATTCTGATGTTGAATTTGTGAAGTTTTGCTGTAATCTCTTAAGCTTTTCTTAGGTGTAAACTTTGGTTTGATTGTTGAGTTTGGATGGGTTATGAGCTAAGAACTTGGGGGTGGTTTTATTAGTTATGTTGCTGGGATATGAACTGAAGGTTGAATTTTGAGTATAAGGGTTGAATGGGGTGTAATTTAATGGTTTGGGCTCAGGAAAAAACACAGAGAAGTGGTGAATTTCTGGGTTTCAGAGGCCCGAGCCGCGGCCCTGTTCTTTAGGTGCCGCGACCTGCGTATTTGAGGAGGCTGAGAAGCCTCTGGTTTGCCTAGGCACACCATGACCCTAGTGGGGGCATGCCGCGGCCCACGTCCGTCAGCAGAGAGAGCTCTACTCGCTGATCTGTAGGCACGCCGCGACCCTAAGGGGCATGCCGTGGCTCAAATTAGGGAAATTGACCAAATTGGAGTTTTAAGCTCGGGAACTCAAATGTTAAGGCTCATGAAGGATTCTACTATCCGATTTAGTAGAATTCGAGGTCCCGGAGGCTAGTATGTTATTACAAAGGCTTTTAATTGATTTAGATCATGATGGGTATTTATTGATACGCTGTGACTAGGTCTTACCGCTCATGCTCGGGATTGGGAGCGTGCTCGGGATCGCTTTGGGTTGTTAGCTCGGGACACCAGGTAAGATAACTTTTTTGTACCCGTAGAGCTATGTGACTTATAGCGTTGTATGTATTTTTTTATGTTTTTTATGTCATACATGTGATTATGACTGATCGGCAAGAGCTGGGAGCGGAAAGAGCCGAGAGCGGCAAGGGGCTGAGATCGGCGTTAAGCATGCTAAATGCAGGCCGCCAGGGAGAGACCCTCAAGGGTGCCGTACACACCCGTTCGGTTAGGACCGCGAACTTGGTGCCTGATAGCGCACCCCGACTAGTGAAGGTCGTTGCTGTGTTATTAGACTGATGTGTTATTATACTTCTAAGTTATTGTACTGTTTTGTTATTATACTGCTATGTTATTGTACTGTCGTGTTATTATATTGTTGGGTTATGGTACTACTGTGTTAGTGTATTGATGTACTTGTTGACTGCGTTTTTAGCCAACGACGTGAGAACGTCAATAACGACAAGCCTTCAAGAGAAATAAAAACTACAACAGACGGTACAAACAAGAAAAGTAAATAACACAAGAGATTTTTATAGTGGTTCAGCCCCGATTGTCGGTAATAGCCTAATCCACTTAGAGTTGTGATTTATAGACCCGTACTCAAGATCAGATGGACTGAGCCAACTGAGTTTCTTCAGTATAGATTGCAAAAATATAAGAAT
Source organism: Humulus lupulus (assembly GCF_963169125.1). Classification (NCBI taxonomy): domain Eukaryota; kingdom Viridiplantae; phylum Streptophyta; class Magnoliopsida; order Rosales; family Cannabaceae; genus Humulus; species Humulus lupulus. The sequence goes on along the minus strand of NC_084796.1, from coordinate 31,340,932 downwards.
TCTCTCTTATTTCAGCACTTTCTCTCTCTAGAATAGACAGTCCCAATTTTCTCTCTCTAGAAAGAAGAAGCAGAAAAGACCCTTCTTTCATCCCATAAGCTCCCTATTTATAGGCCTGGGAACCTCAATTGATATCCCCTTACAATCGAGATATTTTATTATTCATCTTATATTTATATTACAATAAATGTTTAAAATATAACTAATTCCTCAATTTGAGCGAGGAATGAGAGATTCCCGCGTATGTTGTTGAAGCTGTCTCTGGGAACCTTGACTTAGTCTCCTCTATCTAATTGATCCACCTCCTACTGACTACCCATGCAAGTGTTGGCCGGACGTGCATGGGGGTAGGACATGCATGGTGGGTTGAACATGCATGGTGGTAGGACATGCACTTATATCCTCTATCATGGCACTCTCCTCTAGCATGCCATGTTCCTCCTTGAACCAATCTCCTTGGCTTCTCCTCGGACCAAGGTGGTCCGAGGTAACCTCCTTGGCACCTCACCTTGGACAACATTGAGGCAACCTCTTCGGTGCCTCACCTTGGACAACATTGAGGCAACCTCCTCCATAACATCTCACCTTGGACAAGATCAAGGCCTTCTCCTTTAGCATCTCCCAAACATGTCTGATCGAACATTGTATAGGCTCTCCTTATCAAAATCTAAGTCTCCTCCCTCTTGCATGAGACTCCTCCTCCTTAGCTACTTACCTTGGACACGTTCAAGCCAACACTTTGGAAACCTTGGGAGGCTTGCCTCCTACACACCCTTGGGGTCTCTTAGGACCACATCCTCCTTGGGGTCTCCTAAGACCACCCCCCTTAGCTCTCCTAGAATGCATTCTCCTTAGCCTCCTAGGATGCATTCTCCAATTTTTGGGTATAACAGTACTATTAGGCTATTATGCCATTGTGCTTTTGAGCTGTTCTACTGCTGACTTTTTGTCATTCCAATAGGAACTGGTAGTTGTTTGTTGTCTTGATTAAGTATGTTTTGTTAAGGTATATTATTATTGTATGCTGTGCTTGAAATTCTCTTGTTGGGCCTCAGCTTCACGTGTGCTCTGTGGTGCAGGTAAGAGCAAGGAAATTGGGTCAAACAACCATGAGTTGGAGGGCATGGAGCGGTGTGTACATGTTTGGCCAACTTGGCCGCCACGACTGGGGTTGTTTAAAGGAACACGTGGTAAATGTTCATTTTTGTCGCTTAGGTCGATGGTACTATATCTTTGGATTGTAAATGTATTTTAAAACGGTATTTTGGGATCCCAATGTAATATTTTCTTTTATAAATTTTAATGAATGGCCAACTCCTTTTACCTAATATTCGTTAAACGAGTCTTTAATTTAATTTAATCACGTTTTTTAACCTAAAACCTTGATTAGCGAGCTAATGGCACATTTATAATTCACATGGTGACGTATCTAAGGAAGTAGGGCGTTACAATTAAAGTTGACTAATTAATTTGGAATTAATCATTAATTTTCGAAAAAATATTTATTAATTTAAATATGTAATTTTTGAAATTCATATATATATATATAAATAAATTAATTAATTTTTGAAATTAATTATTTTATTTGAATGGGAGAAACTAAAATTGGTAAGACAAAAATAGTTTTTGGCTTATTGAATTTTAAAAGATGATGATAATGATGATCATCAATTTGAATTTTGAATTTAAAATTGAAAATTTTGAAATATGGTTGTCATCTTTTCCTTAAAAAGATAAATACATTATTTTGTGGAAGATTAATTTTTGTTAAATAAATAAATAAAAGAAAAATACAAAATCCGTGAAAAGGGAATAGTAGGTCACGCATGACACAGTCCAGAGACTGTGCCATGCGTGTACCAACTGCACTGATATTGTATCAGTATTATTTTTATTTTATTTATTTAATTAATTAATAGTTTGAAAATAGCTTTTTCAAATTTGGTAAGTTAGATATTTACCTAATTCAACTATCATCATTATGATAATATTATTATATTACTGTTATTATTAGGAATAATAAGGTAATAGAATTATCTCTCTATATAAGATATAGAATAAAGAGAAGAAACAATACAGAGACAATTCAGAATAGTTCTCAGAATTTTTGTCAGACAAAAAGAGTCTTTCTTTTTCTTCTTTATTCTAGTCATTCTCAGACCATAATCCAAATTCTCATGTGTTTAGTAATACTTGTGATTCCTAAAATTTCAAACTCATGTTCTCTATGTGGCCAGACACATCTTGAAGTGTAGAGAACACTCTGGAAGATCGTGGTTTGAGTACTCAAAGCATTGGATAGGAAGATCGATAAATATACGAAAAGACTCAAGGACACTTGATAGACTTCAAGAGATAAAAGTTCATGTTCTTGTATGTTTATATGTTATATATAAATATATTGTATATTTATATATTTGTTGCATGATTAATACTATTGTATTTTAATATTTTTGGATGGATGTTTTCTTGGTCATATAAACTATTTATATGATTAATGAAAATTTTATTGTTGTACACAATGGGCCCACCACGTCTGTTTCATTGCGTGCTTTGATTGTTTTTCCAACAACAACTTCTAATTGACTAGTTTAAATTTGTAGAACCATTCAAATTGAGTGAAAATTTGTCGATGGTCTAATTTATTCATCAAAATTTTTTGTTGTCTGGTTGCTTTCTGGTTATTTTCGAAAATCTTGAAGGGAAAACACTGAATTGAAATTCTGGGTAGTAATATGAGAACAAGCAGAGTATTTTTTAATTTCAATTTAAAACATTATTTTTGTCAGGTTGTTGGCATGTTGTGTTGATGTTGTTGTCAATGATCGTAGCATACAACATTTACAGTTAACGCAAGATCAACACAAAATCAACAACAACACAACATTGTCTTAAAAATTTGAAGAAGAAGAAGAAGAAGAAATGAAAGAAAGAGATGGAAAGAGAGGTGTTGGGCATAAGAAATGAAAAAAAAGAGAGAATGGCCAGTGTATCATCAACAACATGTTTACTCATCCCATCTAAAAGAAGAAGAAAAATTATTGCTTGAACCGTATGATCAACCTTTTTATTATTTGTAATGTTCAAAAAGAAATAAAACATATTTAAAAGTTGAAAGCAACTAAACAATAACTACAAAACATCTAAATATAAAATATATCTTCATAATATAAAAATGATATTGATATGCTGAAATAAAAACAACAATTAAACAACATCAAAAAGTAAAAAATTAGTAAACAACACAAAGGTAATCTACATAACAACATTAAGACAACTAAAAAACAACACAACATAAACTTAAAAGCAATAACTTGAGAGTGAGAGTTTTATTTGCAAATAGAGAGGCAGAACCAGAGTTTGTCTCAGTAGTAACTATTATGAAGAATATGAGATCAAAAAATTATATTGATCTCTGAAAAAAAGGAAAATTGAGAAGATGAATAGAAACTGAAATGGGTATAAGGTATTGGGCAACGTGCAAGAAAAGAAAAGGAAAAATGATTAAAAGGTGTAGGAAGAAGAAGTAGGTAGGCTGCCATTGTCGCTTGCTAGCTGTTGAAAGCTATCTTATTTTTTTTAAATATCACATTATTTTATTAATTGCATTCTACACATCATATGATAATAATAATAATAATAATAATAATAATAATAATAATAATAATCAAGTTTTTGGTGCCGTTATACTGAAAATGAAATAATGCTTCCTACAGAGTTAGGCGTATGATATTTCTCTCTCTCTCCCCATGGTTCGGAAGAGGAAAGTTATATCGAAGCCAGTGGTGGTTTCCGATGAGACGCTGGTGGCGGAGGACCTCCCTTTGATCCAAGAAGTGGAGCCTGAATCGAATCCTGTTGATGAATTTCATGATCCTTGTGTTGATTTAGAGATGGATCGTGGAGTTGATGAGATGCGTGATGGAAGTTCGCTTCGTACCTCTCCCAAATCAGTGAGGTGGGCTGAGGAGGTCGAGGGAACCGATTATCAGAGCTCGGCGAAGGACGTATGGAGTAAGTTCAAATTGAATCAGGTATTAACCCCTTCTACTTGTTTGAACTTCACTGAACCCCTGAAAGTTGGTGATCAAATTGTCGCTCGACTAGATATGGAGGAGGTGGAGATTGAAGCATCGATCTAGAAAAACGCTATTGTTTGTATTGTGCTTGGTGCTAACCCGCCATTTAGAGTGTTTGAAGGTTTTGTCAAAAGAGTTTGGGGAAACCTTGGTGTTGATAAGATTGTGAGAATGCACTCAGGTTTCACATTAGTTAATTTCAGGGATGAAGCTACTCGGGACCTGATATTGGAAACCGGTGTCATTCATTTTGACAAAAAACCCATTGTCCTTCGTCCTTGGACAACAGACATGGACTCTGTGAGAATGGTAAAGTCTGTTCCTGTGTGGATTAGGTTGAATGGTTTGGGATTGCAGTATTGGGGAAAAAAATAGTCTCAGTGCTCTGGTGAGTACTATTGGCAAGCCGATAATGGTGGACAAGGTGACTCAGAGTAGATCGATGGTGAAATATGCAAGGGTTTTGGTGGATATGGAGATTTCGGACCACCCTCCAAAATCTATTGCTTACATCAATGAACGGGAACAATTAGTCGAACAATTGGTTGAGTTTGAATGGCTCCCCTCTAAGTGTTCCGCGTGTGCTCAATTAGGTCACATAGTGGCTAATTATAACAAGGAAAAAGGAGTGGTTTGGAAGAAGAAGACCACTGTTGACAAAGGAGAGAAACCTGAACAGAAGCAAGATGGTACAGAGATTGAACAACAGCAGCCATCTGGGTCTGCTATACCAGAAAACAGAGTGAATAATTCTTCTAGTGTTGTTGCAGATGAGAGGAAAAAGAGCTCGTATAAGGGCTTTGATTCAAAGGAGAATAATGTAGAACAGGGTATTCCAAACTCTTCTCAGCTAGATGAAATAGGCAGTGATGAAATTGCTGGCAATTGGATTACTCCCAAAAGGCGAGGGCCAAGACAGACAGTGGCAGCTTCTAACAAGGCAGATGCAGCTCCAATCAAGGCTAGTTCGAGTAATGGATATGCGGTTTTACAAGAAACTGGGGATGGGCTTTTGGTCACCAATTCTAACCCAATTAATTGATGGAAGTTTGTAATATGGTAGGGTGGAATGTGAGGAATATGAATAAAAAAGAAAAGCAAAAAGCTATTCTAGATGTTTGTAAGGAGAATAAGGTTGGTTTTGGAGCTCTTTTTGAGACTAAGGTGAAACATGAGAAGATACAAGATGTCTTTGAGAATAATTTCCATAATTGGGAATACTTTTCTAGTTCTATCACCTCTGGTAGGATTTTGGTTATTTGGCAAGCTAAGTTTGTGAAGGTCGAAATTTTGCTCGAGGATCCTCAACTTGTTCACTGCAAGATAAAAGTGTGTGGCCAGCAGGAGGTTTTCTTTGCCATGGTGGTTTATGGTAGTAACTCTATGGGGGAGAGAAAAAAGCTATGGGACAAGTTGGCTAGTATTGGTCAACTGAATAATCCTTGGATTATTTTCGGGGATTTTAATGCTATGTTTAGCTTCCAGGACAGGAATGGTGGGAGACAAATCTTAGCAAAAGATATTGCTGATGCTCAAGACTGGCTGGCATTAGGCCAAGTGGATGAATTCAAGTGCTCTGGAGTGCACTTTACTTGGTCTAACAAGCATGAAGTAGGAGACCAGATTTTTTCCAAGCTAGATCGAGTTTTTATTAATGACTATTGGCTGGACACTTTCCCAAAAATAGAAGCTTGCTTCAAATGGGACTGTGTTTCAGACCATAGTTACTGTGTGATTAAAAGCCAGGAGTTGAACAAGGTGGGGTTCAAACCCTTTAGATATTGTAATCACTGGTTGCTTTATCGAGGTTACAAAGAGACTGTTTTGAATAGCTGGAGCTCTACTTTAGGTTCGGGAGGAGGCTTAAATAAGATTGTGCAGAAACTCTTTAGAGTTAAACATGTTTTGAAATGATTTAACAGGGAAGAGGTTGGTGATGTAGTCTTGGATTACAAGTTGGCAAAGGAGGAATTCAGTAAAGCTCAGGAGGCCTTGGCTTCTAATCCCTCTGACTATACTCTACATCAAGCTGTTATTCAAGTTCAGCAGAAGTTTTCTGATATGCTGAACTGGTACTCTAGCTTTCTCAAGCAGCAGAGTAAAGTTAACTGGGTAATTTTCAGTGATGAAAACTCAAGATACTTCCATGCTGTTACGAGGAAAAGAAGAATGGAAAACAGAATCACATCTTTCACTATTGGTGACAAAATTGAAGATGATTATTCGAAAGTAGTTGAGCACTTTCTCACCCATTTTGAGAACTTTATGGGGAGGAGAAGTTCGGCTACCAAGGAGATTGACTTAGATTGTTTGAACCAGGGTAATAGACTGACTTTGGAGCAGCAAGTCAGTTTATTAAGGCCTTTTAGTAAGAGTGATGTGAAGAAGGCACTTTTCAGCATTCACTCTTCTAAGAGTCCTGGGTTAGATGGCTTCGGATCAGGTTTTTTCAAGGGGTTATGGGATAACATTGGAGATGAAATCTCTCATTCTGTGTTAGAGTTTTTCCAGGATGGGTTTTTGCCAAAGTCGCTGAATGAAACGGTGATTTCCCTCATTCCTAAGGTTGCAGACCCGAAAACAGCTAGTGATTACAACCTTATTGCTTGTTGTAATACACTTTATAAGTGTATCTCGAAGATGCTCTGTACAAGGCTTTCAGAAGTGCTTCCCTTCCTTGTTCATAGCAACCAAGGGGCCTTCATAAAGAATAGAACTCTTGCTCATAATATTATGATCTTCCAGGATCTCCTCAAAGGATATTCTAGGAAGAACATTTCAGCGAGATGTATAATGAAGATCGATCTTAGTAAAGCCTATGATACAGTTGATTGGCACTTTGTGGAGGAGCTGCTTAAGCATCTTTGTTTCCCCTCAAGATTTATTGATTGGATTCTGGTCTGTTTGAAAGGAACGAGCTACAATCTCCTCATGAATGGAAGAATTCAGGGTACTTTCAAAGGGGAAAAAGGTCTTCGTCAAGGAGACCCCATGTCTCCCCTCTTGTTTGTGCTGATAATGGAGTATCTAACCAGATTATTGGCCCAATGTTCTGGTAAAAAAGGGTTTGGATTTTCATCCTATGTGTAAACAACTTAGGTTAACTAACCTATGCTTTGCAGATGACTTGATAATCTTTTGTAAAGGCAACATCAGTTCAGTGAGACGTATTCAAGAAGCTTTCAAGAAGTTCTGTGATTCTACAGGTCTTTCTGCGAACGAATCGAAATCTCATATCTTCTTTGGAGGAGTTAAAGAAGACATTAAAGTTAAGATTCTTGACTTAATGCAAATGGAAGAAGGATCTTTTCATTTGAAATACTTGGGGGTTCATCTTCGTCCTACTAAATGGAAAGCTTCAGATTGTGGGGTGATCTTGGACAAGCTGAACAAGAATCTCAATTGTTGGGCGAGCAGGAATCTGTCTTTTGCTGGTCATGCTCAACTAATTCACTCGGTTTTGCTTGGTATCAGAAACTTCTGGATGGGTATATTCATTCTTCCTTATAAAATTACAGCTGCCATAGATAAAAGCTATCGTGACTTCCTCTGGGGTTTTAACGGGAATAGGAGTAAGCTTCATCTCCTTTCTTGGGAGAAGGTTTGTCTCCCTAAAAAGCTGGGTGGTATTGGCTTTCGCGAAGGCAAGAAATGGAACATGGCTTTGATGGCGAAGTTTTTATGGGCGACCTCTAGCAAACAAGACTGCCTTTGGGTTAGATGGATCAACTCCATCTATCTTAAGGAGCAAATCATTTGGAATATTCCTATTAACCAAGAAATGAGCTGGTATTTCAAGAAGCTGCTGAGGCTTAGGCAAGTTACTGATGAAGCTTCTTTGAGGCAAGCTGAAAAGGGAGGTAAATTTCGAGTTAAACAATTTTATACCTGTTATTGCTCAGAAAGTTGTGTATGTTGAAACTGTGTGGAATAAACTCCTAGTGCCCAAGCATAGATTCATCTATTGGCAGGTTTTTAACTCTCATCTGCTCACCAGATATCATTTGAGCCGTTTCATGCCTATCCCAACTGCTCTATGCCCTGTTTGTGACACTGAAAATGAAACTCACAGTCACCTATTCATGAAATGTATCTTCTCCAGGAAAATATTTGGGGAAATTAGTAGCTGGCTGGGCGTGTTTCAGTGGCCGAATTCCTTCTTGGAGCTTCAGCAATGGTGTTTAAAAGCTATTAGTGATCTGAAGTACAAAATTATTAATGTTGTATTATCTGCAACAATGTATTTTATTTGGAAAAATCGGAACAAATGTATCTTTGAATCTGTTTGTAGTTCGGCTAGAAGTATTAGCTTGGAAATTAGGAAGGTTGTTAAATGTAGAGTTTTGGGTCTGGGTCCTCATAAACTTAGCAAAAGGGACAGGTATTTGCTCAATGTTGTAGAGGGTTGGTAGTTGTATTTTTGAGTGCAGTTGCTGCTGTTGCAGGCTGTGGTTTGGTTGATTAGAAGTTGTTGCTTCTTTCTTTGCTTTGTATCTTGTTTGGTTTTTGAATAAAATTTTTTCTCTTGTTCAAAAAAAAATAAAAATAATAACCAATATAGTGGAAGTTTGAGAACAAAAATAGTAAACAACAAGAGATAGAGACATGTGTAGAAGCAACAGAGTATAGGTGACATGAAAAAATAGAGTAATAAGTGGAAACAACGTAAATAATAAAAAACTGTGAAATAAACATTGATATTGGTGAGTGAGAATATGGAATCGTGTATATTTGAAGAGAGTGTAGGAAATATAAAAATTAATTACAATGCTTAGAAATGACGATGATGTAAGCAGTAGAGTGTAAATAGTATTTGTGTAATATTTAAACTTATATAATAGTATATAAGTTAATTGATGATGACAGTCTCATTATTTACTTGTAGTTGAAAATAAAATAAATTGATTTCAAGGTATCCCTTATGTGAGTATAATGGATACAAAAGCAACAGTCAACCATTCTTTCTTCTACTATAGAGAATCAACAGTTCATCAAAATTGTGTTGCTATTGTGTTGTTGTAAAGTTAATAGTAATATTTTTTTTTCTTTAACCAGTTTATGTTGTATTGTTTTGATGTTGATGTAATGATGACAAAACTAAAATCGGTACGAAAACTTTAAATTACAACTGTTGATATCATAAATTACAAACAACATTTTGCCAAAACAAAAGCTCAAGGGAATCATTAATTTTGGATGAAATGTAATGTCCAACATTGATAAAAAATAAAAATAAAAACTTGACAATATTCCAAAATTGTGATATAATGACGAATTAAACTAAATAATAAAATAAAGATGTCTACAATTTGAAATGAATGAACATATGTCAACAACATAAAAACAATAGCTCTAGTGTTGTTTTCTTGTTGTTGCAGCCTTGATTACTTTGATATGCATGATCAGTTTGCCCACTCCAAAGCCTTCCATTTACCTTTGGATTTGATTGGAGCTTCACCATCACTGTCCATATTTCCAATTGCTTCATCGACAAAGTACTCAACAAAGGACACTACAAAAACATCTCTATCATTATAGAACAACAGAAAAACAACATATAACTAATCAAAAAAAGAGAAATCAACAAAACATAATAAAACTTTAAAAATAAACAAAATTCAATAGATACTTACTTATTTTCTTGCTGAGGAGAACCCCAAAAGAGCCCAACACAACCTAAACACTGAAAAAATCCAACACAAAACCCTAAAATGATACTCAATAAAAAGAACAAACAAACATACCAAAGGAATTATAAAAACCAGCACTAAACAACCTCATCTCAATCATTCAAGCATTACATCAAACACATTGCACGCATTATGAAAAAAAATGCACTAATATATACGAAAACAGAACAAAATAAACCAAAAAACAAGGCAACATAAACATAAAAAGCAGAAAGATAATAAAATACACTACAACTAAAGGAGTAAGAAAATCAAATCAACCAAAATCAACAAAATGAAAATATAATAACATAGTGGGTCACGCCAAAGACGGAGAAAAGTGGTTGGAAGCTGCCGGAGTGTTGCGACGTGGTGACCGAATTGATGATAACGAGCAGATCGAGCTTGGGCAGAGAGGAGATGGAGGAAGAATAAGAGAGAAAACGAGATAGAGGAAGAAGAAGAAAGAGAAAAAGTGATGGATATATGGGAAAGGTGTGTGTTAGTTAGGGGTGCACATTTGGACCCGAAAACCCGACAACCCACAGGACCCGCCTGATCCGTACTCAAGACACCCAAAAAAATGGTAGAACTCGCTAGGTCGGGTCGGGCTCAACCCGAGGGCTGCATCGGGTCAGGTTCAAGTGTCTTAACAAAAATACTTCGGGTTTGAGTGTAAACCGAACCCGACTGAGATTTTTTTAAATTAGTTTTTTTTTTAAAATTTTTACTTTTAGTCTTAAATAAAAAAAAATACTCTTGTAATAATTTACTTTTACTCTTAACCCAATTGTAAAAAAAAGGGTTAATAGTCTAATTTTTCAAGGGAAAAAAAATAATAACAAGTAAAGACTCAGGCCCACCCAAATATATTTTGGCGGGTTCGGTTACACTTCTTCCCCACCTGAACCCGACACCACCCGAACCCGATGTTCCCCAATCCGATCCGATCCAAACCTGATCTACCCCCGACTGCATTTTGGGCGGGTTCGGCATTGTCTTCTCTCAACCGAAACCCGATAGACCCGAACCTGACCAACCTGAATTTGACCAACCCGCCCGATGTGCAACCCTAGTGTTAGTAACCAAATAGTATTTTTCTAAATTTAAAATTTTAAAAATAGTACAAAAGATAAAGCAAAACTATAAAAATGTAAAAATAAACGACTGACAGTAAAAATGAAATAAATGTGCTAATTTTGGCACTTTGTGTAAATTTCTCTAATTAATTTTAGGGTATTTTCAGGTATACACAATTACAACCCAAAAATTGATTTTATATGGTTATACGCATATTTTTACATTTCTATGGTAGCAAATGTAACCCCCCAACTAATTCTAAGACTTTGGACCATTAAAACTACTATACATAGACATTATTTTCAAGAAAACATACATAAGAAATATTCACAACTTTATTAAAAACTCTAAAGTAAAAGTTGAAATACATAAATGCGGGGTATGGGATCCCATTGTTTTAAAAAAATAAAACATAACTTTAAACTTAAATGAAATTGTTTACAAAACTAAATGCGAAAAATACATAAAAACATAATAAAAAGACTAAAAATAGCGTCGTCCTCGAATCATTCACGCAGTCCATCGAATCCCTTCATCCTTAATACACAAACCAAGCTGCTAATAATCCTTCTGCCGCCATAACTATTTTCCTGCATACATAAAAATAAAGGAATTGGCCTAATGCCCATCAAGGAAAATCTACTAGCACATACAACATAAACATAAACATAAGACTATATCAAAATCATATACTATAAAACATCTATTACAGCTCTAACCCATGATCATGGTAAACATTTTGGGTTTGCTAGCTAACAACTATAAGCCTCAAAAAACATTGAGGTTTGCTAGCTATGCAACTATAAGCTCCTAAGCAACAAAAAAACATTTGGGGTTTGCTAGCTAACAACTATAAGCCTCAAAATACATTGAGGTTTGCTAGCTAAGTAACAATAAGCCCCAAGGACTACAAGACATAATCATATAACATATTATAACATAAGCATATCATAACATATAAGCATATAAACACTATCCTATTTTCCTTACCAAAACCGGGATTTGGAACACTCCTAAAACCAACAATAAGAATGTGAGTAATTCTAAAGAAAGAGATGATAAAGAAATGAACTAAACCACCAAGATGAAACTTACCAACAAGAAACTTTAAGTTACCTGACCACGAAACCATAAATAGAAGTTAGGATCTGAAAGAGACTTAAGGAAAACTAAGGAATCATAAAGAATAGAACTTATGAATATTATTACCTTGGATGAACTAGAACCGATCTAAACTTCAATATCAAAAACACATTTTATCTCACTACCCAAGTGTTTATAAAGCTTAAGATGATAAAAATTTTATTCCCCAAAACCCAAGTGTATCACTCTATAGAAATCCTAGCAGCTTGAAGGCTCTGAACACAACTTGAAGAATGAAGAAAATGGCTGAGCACTAGGTCCTATTTATAGAGTTTGAGGAGTGAAATTATCCTATTAAAAAAACACTTAATTCCTTAAATAAACATGGTTATGGCAAGTGTCATGCTCTTAGTGGTTTTGGAAGGTTCTAGAGTTTCTAGTTCTTTCTTTTATTTAAAAAAAATACTTAATTTCATTCTAACTATAATCCAAATTAAAATTAAAATTAAATAGAATCCTAATGTCTAACTTCTTAAATCTCGTAACTCTAAACTCACCTATAGTAAAGTCAACATAAATGGAGCTATAGGATTTCGATTTATATCATATTTATACTGTTAGAAAGCTGATTCAATTATCTACAACTTTCTAGAAATATTATTTTTCAAAATTCATAACATAACTAGGTCAAAAATAGGTCAGAAGTTACAGCACCCTAAAGTTACGGAAAATCTATTTAATTATCTAAATAACAACCTAATCCACAAATAAACAAGATTGTAAAAAATGTCATGCTCCTAATGGTCTTGAAAGATTTTAGAGCTTTCTTGAACTTTCTTTTATTTAAACTATAATTAAATCCTTAAATAAACATGCACACGACAAGTGTCATGATCTTATTAATTCTATCTAAACCTTATAGTATAATAAATAACATCTTTATAATCAGTTATATTAATCAAACCTTATGTTATAATTAATATTTTTAAACTATAGTTTAAACTTATAAAATCTATAAGTGTTTCTATGAGTGTTCAACTAAGTCCCGACTTGAACCAAAATCCACAGTAACTATCATACTATAACTACTACTACTACTACTACTACTACTACTACTACTACTACTACTACTATCTAACTAGCTAAGTAAAGTTCTGGGACTCTACAATTCTCCCTACTAAAAATAATTTCGTCCTTGAAATTTACTTACCAAAAAATTTCGGATACCAGGCTAACATGTCCTCCTCCAACTCCTACGTTGCCTCCTGTTCAGAATATTACTCCATAGGACTTTGGCTATCGAAAAACCCTTGGACCGTAACTGCTTCATCCCTCTATCTAGGATCCTAACCGGTCATTCCTCATAACTCAAGTCTTTCTAGAGTGCTATCGTATCATACTTTAGGATGTGAGATGGGTTTGACACATACTTTCGTAGCATCGAGATGTGGAACACATTGTGGCTATCTGCTAGAGCTGGCGGTAGGACTAATCTATATGCAACTGCTCCCACTTTTTCCAATATCTCAAAAGGACCTATAAACCAGAGACTAAGCTTGCCTTTCTTCCCAAACCGCTTCACACCTTTCATAGGAGATATCCTTAGGAAGACTTGATCTTCGACCTTGAATTCCACATCACGCCGCTTGGCATCCGCATAACTTTTCTGACGGCTTTGAGCAGCGAGCATACGCTTTCTAATCAGCGCTACTGCTTCCTAAGCTTTTCTAACAGCTTCAGGACCAAGAAGTTGCCTTTCTCCTACCTTGTTCCAATGTAACAGCGATCAACACCTTCTTCTATAAAGTAACTCATAAGGCGCCATCCCGATCGTTGACCGGTAGCTATTGTTGTAGGAGAATTCTATCAGCAGCAAATACTTACTCCATGATTCTTCGAAATCAAGTACACAAGCGCGCAAACTTCCCCATGGCTTAGCTTAACTTGGTACCCATGGTTTGCTGGAAACTTCCCCAAAATCTCGATGTAAACACCGATCCTCTATCGAACTCTATAGTCTTAGGGATTCCATGCAGTCGTACTATCTCCTGAACATAAATGTCTGCGTATTGGTTTGCTGTGTACGTAGTCTTGACAGGCAGGAAATGAGCTAACTTGGTTAGTCTATCTACTACCACCCAAGTCGAGTTGTGCTGCTTACTTGTTCGTGTCAAACCTGTCACGAAATCCATCGTTATGTCGTCCCATTTCCATTCTGAAATGCTAAGTGGTTGCAATAAACCTGCAGGCCGCTGATGTTCTGCTTTCACTTGCTGGCATACTAAATATTTAGACACAAATTCTGCTATATCCTTCTTCATCCTGGCCACCAATATATTTCCTTAATGTCATGAGTCATCTTGGTCGACCTTGGGTGAACTGTGTATGGGGTACTATGCGCTTCTTCTAAAATCGTCCTCTTAATCCTTTGATCATTTGGCACGCATACCCGATCCTTATATCTCAATAAACCTTGACCTGATATTGAGAAATATGTGGCCTTACCTTCTCTAACTGCATCCATATGTGCTACTAATGTGTCATCATGCTCTTGCCCAATCCGTATTTCTTCTAACAGACTTGACTGGATAGACAAGTTAGCCAGCTTACCGATGACTACTTCTATTTCTACATTGATCAGCTCATGCTGTAGCGACTTTTCTATTCCGGCTAGTGCTACTATACTTCCATACCTCTTCCTACTTAGCGCATCAGCAACTACGTTTGCCTTTCCCGGGTGGTATAGGATTTCGCAATCATAATCCTTCACTAGTTCTAACCACCTGCACTGCCTCATGTTGAGCTCCTTCTGAGTGAAGAAATACTTTAAGCTTTTGTGGTCCATATAAATCTCACACCGTTCTCCATAAAGATAATGGCGCCAGATTTTCAACGCAAAGACCACCGCTGCCAACTCCATATCGTGTGTTGGATAGCGTTGCTCGTACTCCTTCAGCTGCCTTGAGGCGTAAGCTATCACGTTGTCATTCTGCATCAGCACGCAACCCAACCCTTGCTTCGACGCATCGCAGTAGACTACAAAATTGTTGTTGGGTGTCGGTACACAAAGTACTGGTGCTGCGTACAACTTATCTTTAAGCAACTGGAAGCTCTCTTCAAACTTATCAGTCCAGTTGAACCTTTGTTGCTGTTTCCAAGTCAGGTTGGTGAGTGGAGTGGCTATCTTAGAAAAGTCCTCTACAAACCTTCGATAATAAACTTATAAAATCTATAAGTGTTGTTACGAGTGTTCAACTCAGTCCTGGCTTGAACCAAAATCCATAGTAACTACCACTACCACTACCACTCCCACCACCACCACCACTACCACACCACTACTGCCACCACTACTGCCACCACTACTGCTACTCCTACTGCTACTGCTACTGCTACTGCTACTGCTACTGCCACTGCTACTGCCACTGCTACTGCCACTACTACTGGCACTGCTGCTGCTGCTGCTCCTACGACTACCACTACCACTACCACTATCTAACTAGCTAAGTAAAGTTCTGGGACTCTACAACAAACCTTTTTTTTTTCAAAAATACAACTTAGTCATGAACACTCTCTCGTAAAGGGTATTACACTACTTCGGCTACCATCAAACTATCTTCGGCTACCATCAAACTATCAACGGAAATCCAACGTAAAAAAATAAAATAAAAGTTTTTCAGTAAGATTTGGAAGCAAATATGGAAAAAAAAATCTGAAAACAACTTCAAGTAAATGAGGTAAGGTAGAAAATATAGTGAAAACAAGAAAATTATTTGAAATTTATATATATCCAATCGTTTATGTGGTGTTATTTTTAGTTTATTTTTGTGTTTATATCACTGTACCTGTGATATAAAATGTATAATTTCCACTGAAACATTGTAATATTTAAAAAAAATTTGAGATTATTAATGCCTCAGATAATGGAATCTAACACTGATTCTGGTACAAAGCAATGGACACAAGCTGATCAAAAAGAATTATATTGATTTCAAAACAAGTGAAGAATTTATACTGAAGGATTGCAAATATGAAGACCTTGTTGATAAATTGTATCAGTAATGCTATCCGCCACTAAAAATAAGGCAACACAATCAACCATTCTATTTTTCACCTCTAGAGAGTCAATAGTGACACAATAACATGACACAAAAAATGAGTTAATTCATGAATATGAAAAACAAAACAAGATCGATCTCGGATAAACACCATAACAACTATGGCCTAATCCAAAAAATGTATCGACAACACGAAATCATCATTCTCTTCAACCACGAAATTGTGCTCATCACTACTCTCCCTATTAACAACATCCTAAAAAAGTAACACACATAAACATTAAAAAAATGAAAAATAATTTAATTTATCTTTTTCAAATAAAAAAAAACTTAAAAACATATTAATAAAATAAAAAGCATTACCAAATGAAAAGTTCTCAATAGCTTTCTTACCCATTGATGAAAGTTCTCACTAGACTTTGATGGTTTTCTAGTAATTTTTGCAGTAGGAGAAGGCAATGAAGAAGAACATGCAATGACCATTAGGAAGGAAAAATGGAACATTTTTCTTCCTAGAACCTCAGGAGAAATTTAAATCGTCATTTCTTGTTTTGATATTTTTGTTTTACTTTCTTTAAGTGCATTTGGGTTTCACTAGATTTTTGTCAATGACTTTCTTACCCAATGTATGTGCTTGTTTTTTAGACTTTGAAGGTTTAGAAAAAAAAAATACAGGGAAAATAATAAGAAAATAGAGAGATGAATGTGTAATTGTGAAGTAGAAGAAAAATTGAAAAGAGTGGGAAGTATGTTTAACATGGGGAGAGAGTGTCAGAAAAAAGAAAAAAAATGATATAATAATATAAAAAATGATAAGAAAAGGTGATGATGTAAGCGGAGGTAAAATAATATATATGTAATATTGAAAAATTATAAAACCGTATATAAGTAAAATGAAAAAGGAAAAAAAAATCCATCTCACAGTATTTTTGTAAAAGAGTGTGTCCTTTTCTCTCTAACCCTACATCTTAGGGTTTCGTACTTTTATTTCTCAGCTAGGGGCACCCCCTAGCTCTAGCCATGCGTCTGACGTGCCCTGGATGAGAGGGGCTCTGTTTGTTTTTGTTGGTTTTAGTTTGTGTTTCTGTTTAGAATAGTATTATCTTGATGACATTGGCTTTTGCCGATTGTGGTTGGATCTTTTTTTCTTTTTCCAATTGATCTAGGTCCCGAACCTTTTAGTAGTTTGTAAATTCGATAATGAAATATCATCGCTTGATAGTCATATTTTTTAAAGGTATTTCATTATTCAATGTATATTTTAAGGAGTCTAAATCATTATATTACTTTGTTTTATTTTATTGTAACGAGTTTTCATTGTATTAAGGTTGGTTAACGTGTATTTTGATTATCTTTGACCTATAGAAATCTAGTCTTTTTAATTAATTAATGAGAATTCAAAGAAAATTATTTTAAGATTAAATACTTCAACATATACTTTTTTCGTTTTACAATTAGCTCCCAATTTTTGTATTTTAGCATTGAAATCTCTACCTAATAGGTCAAGTTATAAGTTTTTGCTGCAAAATAATCTTTTATTATTATAATAATTTTGTTTTTTACTTACAAAATATAAATATGTTGTACCTGGTGAGATTAGTGCTTTGACTCAAAACCTGCAATCATAAACAGTCATTTAGTAATTTATAGCATTGAGGAGGTGCAATTCTTAAAGACAAGAAGAACTTGGTCTCAATTTTTTTTAAGCGAAAATTACTTGTTATATGAGATTTTTAATAGATTGTGTAAAAATATGAATTTTTTCAAGAAAAGTTAATCTATGGCTTTTTTTTTTAAATTTCATTTTTATGGGTTTAGTTTCCCATATTTTTGTATAAAAGTTTGTTTATTCCATATTTTTACTCTTAATCAAGTTTTATTATGTTGGAAGAGTATGTTTGTAATTTGATTATTTTTTTTAGCTTATTTGATTTTTTTTATATTAATTTTATATAACTATTTTTATATTAAATTTTTCCATGGTTGTTTTGCAAATTTTTTATTTTTTTTGTAATATGAATTGTGTTTATTATTATTATTTTTTATTGTAAACATTTTTTTCCTTTTTTTTAGGTTATACGTTTTTTTTTTCAAAACCTGGGTAAGGTAACCAGTTACTTAATTGATTTTTCAAAGTTATGTAAAAAAAAAATCCTACAGCTAGCTTAAATAACATTTATCTAGAATGGTAACCAGTTACTTGTTTGCTTTTTCACATTTTTGTAAAAAATAGTCTTAGAGGTTAAATAACATGTATCAAGAGGGTAACCAGTTACAGTGATATTAGTAACTTACTGCCATAAGAGGGGTAACCAGTTACCATAAGAGGGGTGACGAGTCACTCATATTAGAAATGAAAAGAAACATCACATTTGAAGGAAAAAAAAGTATGATTTAGTAACCTAGGTAACTAGTTACCATATAGAACCCAGAATTATACACAATCAGAATGTGAAGGTAACCAATTACCTCCTGAAATATACAAACAAAGAACATGAAGGTAACCAATTACCACAGATTTGAAGACAGAAAAAAAAACCAAATCTGACCACGAACCAACCTTCTCCCTCGCCTCCGACCACCACCACAAACCCCCATCCCCTGCGCGCAAAACCCCGTCGCAAACCCAGCCATCCTCGACGTTTTGCGCAGCTCCGAGCACCACAAATCGCACTCAGCCCACGCGCCACCCTTCATCCTCACCTCCGACCACCACCAGTGATATCGCCCAATAACTCCTAAGCGGTCGCAGTAGTAATCGGGCTATGTTGTATCCAGAGAGAGGTAAAATACAAGTAAAAAGAAAGATTAGTAAATCAGAAATAATAAACTTTGAAATGATGTAACTTTGAAAAAGAATATAAACATTAAATAAACAAAATCGAGGAATTAGAATCAGAAAGAAAACATGGAAGGCATAAGTTTCATTCATGCAAACATATATATATTTTAATAAAATTGATTCATTATACTCAACTATATTTCTACACCATTAATTATAGTTGGAAAATATATATAATAAAGCTCACCTTAAAATATGTTCTTTAATTAAATTATACTAACTTCTAATTTTAAAAACCTATCATATTATATACCTTAGAGCGACAAAATACCAATGGCAGAATGCAGTAAAAAGCATATAATATAACAAATATCGTAAATTAAATTAAAAGCTTAAATTACATAAGAAGAGCATGCCTAGACTTTTGTAAAATATGCTAATAAATTTAGAATAAAAATTAGAAGAAAATAACTTTAATTGTAACAAATATATAGAAATGAAGAACAAAATAAAGAATCAATATATTAAAAATATAATGTGAAACATGAACTTCACTCTAGCCTTTCCACAAGAGAATTTAGCCTAAAATAGGCATTGTTTTCACTCAAAGTAATGTAAAAGAAATGAAAGAAAAATAAGAACAAAAATGCTTTTCTCTCTCACTATACTCTCCACACTTAATTCCACCATTTGATGATTTTTTTCCTACATTTGGTCCTCTATTTATAGTGAAAAAATGACCCAAAATATGTTAAAATCGTGTACTCAAGAGTGGGAAAAATGGCTGCAAAATAGGTGCAAAGTGGGACAAGTGGGAGACAAGTGCATCAAACACATTGGCCATGTGTCAAGCTTTCGTTGGTTCGGCAGGCTGCGCGTTAGGTCGTGGGCAATAGCCGCCAGGCATGTGGGACGTGTGGCGACTTCTGGTGGGCTGCAGGCGGCGTCAGGTAGACTCGGCTTGGCTCCGTGCGGCATGGCTTGGGTGGACGAATGGCAGGCTGCCATGTGGCAACGTGGAGGGAGCAGATGTTGGCTTGGACTTTGGCTGTTTGGGCTTAATTTTGGGCCATTCCATCTTCAAAAATGCC
Organism: Humulus lupulus; assembly: GCF_963169125.1. NCBI lineage: Eukaryota > Viridiplantae > Streptophyta > Magnoliopsida > Rosales > Cannabaceae > Humulus > Humulus lupulus. The sequence goes on along the minus strand of NC_084796.1, from coordinate 31,321,093 downwards.
ATTTTCTTCATGACTTCTTCAATTTTAATTCTTTCTTTCTTCTTTCTTTTTCTTTGTGTCAAAATACATTATGTTTTTTGAAAATTAAATACAAATTAAATTAAAATTAATATTTTCAAATATAAAATATATGACAATAAATCCATGAAAATATTAATTAAAACTTAATTAATTTTACACTTTAAGACTAATAAAATTATATTTTTGAGCATTAATCAACCAGCACAACCCCCAACCAGCTTATTGCTAGTATCTAGCAATTCAAGCAAAATAAGAAATGTCAACATGATATATTTCAGGTCAAAAATGATAAAAGAACTTAAGTATTAACACAAAATGTTAGTAACAAGTCAACAAGAGTTATCAAGATAACTTTGAATAAATCTAGAGTTATGAGTGTGTGCACCAAACTTGTACCTTCTTACCGCAAACCATAGCACATAAATCCTTCAAAAGTATGCCAAGTAAAAGTCTCAACTCCATTAACCTCTCATGTAATTGAAAATATTTAAAGTTTAAGGGTTTCGCTCATGAAGTTGGAAAAGAAGTAAGCACTTATCAAATGGGTATATATTTAGGACAAACTCTTAAATAATTATTGAAACGAAGATAGGAAATAAATTATATGGACAACCACCATAAAGAATACCACAAAACCAAGTTTTCGAGATTTTAAGTTAAATAGACAATCTTTACATTTATTCTAAGAGCCATAAAATAGAACATGAAATTAATAAACACACATTTTTTTCTTGGACACAAGAGACAACATAATTGAAAATGATAGAAATATTGCTCTTGTGTCTTTTTTTTTTTTCTTTTTCTTTTCTTCTTCTTTTTTTTTATTATTTTTTTCATGAACAACATAATAAAAGGCTCTCGAATAAGATTTGTCTATAGAAAATATTATCCCTAAAACATCATCCATTCATACCACAATACATTATCCAAATAATTATAACCATTTCTTAGAATCAATAAAAATTTTAAAGTTGTTTTCTCAAGTCTCACCTCTCACAGAAAATAATGAATTCTTAAACAAGGCAAATTTCTAAGCAAATATGTACTAATCAACCATCTTACCACAATGTTTGGCATGTGCATTAGGTAACTCTTAGTAAAATAGATAACAAAAATTGACTCAAAAGTAACATTTTGCAAAAATAAATAAATAATTTAAAAAAAATTTGACTGTGAAAATATTAATATGACAAAAATCAACATGAACGTGCATGAATACGCTCACCACCCCCAACCAAAATCTGACAGTGTCCTCAATGTCTCAAAAGATAATAAATGTAAAAGAGCAGGGAAAGAGAACACCTGGATAGCGAGCATCGAGTGATAGAGCAAATATTGATTCTCTAAAACATGAAAAATTGAAACACACAAAATGATTACAAATAAAATAAAATGACAAAAAGGAAATAAACTGAAAACAAACCTATGTACAAACAATTTGGAACACTACTTAGATTTGGTAAACCGGTTCCACGAGAGTGACTTCTTCAGACTGGGTCATCCTCTCTATGTAGTGTTTCAGTCATTGGCCATTTACTTTGAATTCTCTCCCATCAGTTGGGTCTATGACCTCAACAGCACCGTTGGGAAAGATAGATTTCACAACATATGGGCCAGTCCACCTTGATCTCAGCTTGCCAAGGTGGATATGCAGACGAGAGTCATAAAGATGTACTTGTTGGTTTGGCTCAAATTCTTTTCTTATGATCTGCTTGTCATGTACCACTTTTATTTTAGCCTTGTAGATCCTAGAGTTGTCATAAGCATCGTTTCTTAACTCTTCAATTGCTGACAACTGAAGCTTACGTTTGAGTCCTGCCGCCTCGAGAACAAAATTGAGGCTTTTAACTGCCCAATAAGCTTTGTGTTCTAGCTCAACAGGAAGGTGGCATGTTTTACCATAGACTAGCCTATAAGGATACATACCAAGTTGAGTTTTGTAAGCAGTGTGGTATGCCCAGAGAGCATCGAGAAGTCGTGAGGACCAATATTTGCGGTCAAGATTAACCGTCTTTTCTAAAATTTGCTTAATTTCTCGGTTGGCTAACTCCGCTTGGCCATTTGTTTGTGGGTGATAAGGCAATGCAATCTTATGAATTACACCATATTTTTGCATTAAGGTCTCGAAAGAATAGTTGCAAAAATGAGTGCCTTGATCACTTATGATAGCGCGAGGTGTGACAAACCTAGATAACACATTTTCCTTTAAGAATTTCACAATAGTTATGTTATCATTATTTCGACAAGGCACAACTTCCACCCATTTTGAGACATAGTCTATGGCGAGGAGAATGTAAAGGTAGCCAGAAGAAGGTGGAAATGGTCCCATAAAGTCTATCCCCCAACAATCGAATATTTCTATTACAAGAATAGGGTTTAATGGAATCATATATCGTCGGGACAGGGCACCTAATTTCTGTTATATTATTTCATATAATATAATATTAGATTAAATAATGTGACAAAATGTGATTTGTCACACCTTGTAACATATTATTGAGAGTCATAAAATTGGACACGTGTGTGTGCCTAAATGTGACATATTTTGGAGTTACAAAATCAGTTACAAATTTATAACTCCCAAATATTACCCAATAATGTGTATATTATATGTTACACATTTGAGATTGGATTTCATAAAGCCATATGAGAAATGGCTGATAGAGATGTGATTTTAACTCTCATATTGTGTATGGAAGTTACAAAATCAAGTGGGAATAAATTGGAGCGTTTTTTAAAAAAACTAAAAAATTGGTTGCTGAAAATGACCAAGGGCTGCGACGCTTGAACAAGGGCCGCGACCCTAGTGGCTGATAGCTTCATACAAATTCGATTTTTATCCAATTTTGAACATTTCCAACAGCCAAGTAACTCCAAAATCTCTATTTTAATTCCATAAAACATCCAATTAATCATTGGTAACAACCATGGGGGTTGGTGGAATTTGAAATTCAAAGGGTGTCTCAAAACTCTATAAATAGGAGCCTAATGCTCACTTGTAAGACACACCATTTTTCATCCACAAAATACTTGGCTGAAAAATACACCTTGAGGCTTGATTATTCCAGAGAGCTATTTCCTTGAGAGATCCCTTAGTGCTTAGAGAATAGGGGGAAATAAGCTTTTGGACAAAGGTCTTGAACCTTGTTCAAGTTGGTGATCCCCACTACTCTACACTTTGGTTGTGTGAGAGTTTGTTTGTGTTTTCATTCTTTTGATCTTGTTGATCTTATTTACTTGTATTATTATAGTTTTGAGTTTGTAATCTTGTTCTCCTACATCTTTCTAGTTACTTGTATTTTGAGTAATTGAGTTGTAATATTTATTTAATCAATTACCTTGTCTATTGTATTTTTGCATAGAGTTGTATATTGGTTTTTCCATATTTCCATTAAGCAATAATATATATTCTCTAACAATCAAAAGCTTAGTTTCCTTTTCAATGGAAGGAGAAACCATGGAGATCAATGAGGATCCAACTTTGAAAAGATGGTAAGATAAGGTAATGCTCTTCTTTGGTTTTCTTAGAAGATCTAATGGCTTTCTTATAGTGATAGAAATGAGAAGAAGAAAATGTTATAAATGAGGTTCATTGTTTTCTAATCTCCTTTGTTTTTCAAATATAGTGGTTAGATTAGAAGATAATTCAATATGTTGAGTTTTGTTATATGTGATTAATATGTAAATAATCTAGTAGATTATTGGGTAATATGATAAGCATGTTATAGAATTGTCTTATTATGAGATAATGATAAATTATTGAGATGACAATTTATGGGTTTTATATGACATGCCTATATATTGATTTTGTGAATCAATAGAATATATCAATATGTGGATATGTGAATTATTGTATGATCTTTGTGATATATTTACAATATTATTATGAGATTAACAATGCATGCTAATATGATGGATATATGTTGACAAATTGTGTGAAATTTCTTTGAGACATAATTATGTTAATATATAAATGTATTTTGATATATACATGAGAATTATCATGATTATTATGGTGTGCCATATAATATGACTATTAAGGTGATAATAATATAAATATGTTTATCATATATTATTGAAATGTGATGAGTTACCATTTATTTGGTAAATAAAGAGAATTATTTGAGAAATTAAATTTCTCATTTAAGTGTTGACCATCTCATTTTATGAGATAAGAAAAGATGAACCTAAGAGGGTTACATCTTTTAATGGTTGCGTCTTGCCATTGCAAGAAAAATGGATCAAGGTTGATAAAAAAATTGTGGGATGACATATTGACTCAATAGACTTATAGTCTAAAGAATTGTCAAAAGAGAAAATATTTGAGAATTATTTAGTGACAATAATTCTTAAATATTGAATATCTCAATGAGGAGACATTTCAAAATTGGAGAAGCAATTTTGAATATTTACACCAATGGTGAATAAAAGAGAACTTTATTCATTTTGGTTAAAGATGGTGATATATTTAAATTAATCTCAACGAGGAAATAATTTTAAATAAAAACATAAGAAATCAAAGTGTTTAAATAAATCAATGAGGGTTTATTTTCTTTGATTTAAAGTGTTTAAAAATTGACATCTTCATTTTGATTTTGATGAGAAAATTAATGGATGTCAAATTGATGTCTTCAAAAGAATCTCAAAGAGACTCTTAAGAAATACACAAAAGTTGTTTAAGTGATTTTGAGATTATTTAGACAACAAAAAAAAATAAAAATTTGTGATTATTTGTTTGAGAAATTCTCACATTACATTTGTGTTCACATTTTATTTTGTGAAATATATAAAAGAAAGCAACCAAGTGAAAGTTACTTTCAAATAAGTGTTTCTTGCTTTAGCAAGTAAATAAATCAAGATAACATTGAGGATTTTATCTTGATCTATTGAGAGTTTATCATGTGGCATAGATGACTCGTGATGAACTTTGAGAATCATAGGTCTAGATTTATCTTGGAGGATAAATGACTTATTAGAAATGAAGAGTGTGGATGCCAAAAATCCACCAAGAAAAAAATCCCCAGTACATGGTTAAAATACAAGGCTAAAGGTCACTTAGTCAGATTATCAGGCTCATACCTACAAGTCTTGTGAAACCGAGAGATTGTCCCAAGGGAAGCATCACCTTGTGAGCCGTGAAGTATGGCCTTGCTAGGCTAAGAGGCCAAGCTACGCGTCACAAGAGGGCAGGTGCACAAGGGCCTCGCGCCATGCACCCCTCGGCCACGCACCAAGGGCCTCGCGCCATGCATCCCTCGGCCACGTACCAAGGGCCTCGCGGCAAGGGCCTCACGCCTTGCACGTCCGAAGCCTTGCACCAACCTACAGCCTCGCCTAGCGAGGCCAAGGGCCTCGCACCTCGCACCTCGCACCTCGCACACCCTGAGGACTCGCGCGCGCATAGCCTCGCGACATAACTAGGGGCTTGCGCCAAGGGTTGTGCGTCATGGCCTCACTCCAAGAGACTCGGGCGCCCACGACCTCGCGACACCAGTAGGGCCTCGCGCCAAGGACTGTGAGTCATGGCCTCGCCCAGGCGCCATCTCGCGAGGGTGCTCCTCCGGCCTCGCGCCTCATGCTCCTACAGCCTTGCGCCTCATGCAGCCACGGTCTCGCGCCTCACACGACCACGACCCTTGCCTTACCTAGGTGCCGTCTCGCGCGCCTAGGGGCCTCGCCTCGCATGACCACCCATCACAAGGATTACTGGGGGTGTCCCGACGAAGGCATCACGAGACACCTCTCGGCTCATTTTCATGGAACCATCCCGCAAGGTCCATAACTTCCAAGCACCTTAGAATAATGTATAAGGGTACATTGGAGGTGCCTCGTAGCGATTCACACCAAGTTAGACGGAGTACGGACGCTGAGCCCTTGTCAGACAAGTAGTGGCCGTACAAGTGAAGTACTTGCTACGGTCCACACCAGACATCCTCTAACACTCGTACTCAGTAGGTAGTGGAGACATCCCCACAGATTCTGACCATGTACTGGAGCCGACACCACTACCCCTGAAACCACTCTCTTGGTAATGTATTCATGTACCATCTGGTCCCCTGGACCACCATGTATCAGGGGCCATTAGAGCCCACTATAAAAGTAATCTCACTTCCACTTGGAAGGGGGTTGGAAAATTCATTGTATTCAGAGGCTATTGAGAAATATACAAGGGCTTGCTCCATTGTTGATTTGTCTTTACTTTTCCTTAAAGTTTATTCTAAGTTCTTATATAAACATCACCTGACTTATCTTTGAGTTTTCCGATCTAATTTCGTTGACGAGATTTCACCATCAACAGTTTGGCGCCGTCTGTGGGAAGAACAAGCATCAGGCCAACGTTCTCTCATCACTTCCAACATAGAAAGATGCTAAGACGTTCAAAACACCTACGACAAATGCAAGATGATGAAGTTCGTTGGGATGGAGTAGAGTGGAGGGCTTCCAAGAAAGACCCCCCTCCGCCTAAGCATGGAGGTAGACCAGAGGAACCTTTCCCCTCAGGGGAGGAGAAGGAAGCATCGTCCCCAGCTATCTGGCCCGATGGAGGTCATTCAGAGCTGCTGATGTATCCACTTAACCGGCCCCCGTTGACACCACGCTCGGGCCACCAAGACCCAGGTCCCTCGATGCACTGGCCAGGCAAGGGTCCCGGGTACTCTCGGTAAGTTCCAGCTCAAGGACTCGCTCCTACAAGGATGAGATTCACGAGTTGCATAAAAAGACTCGAAGGCTGGAAACCACGATAGAGAACATGAAGGAGGTTTTAAAAAACCTACTGCAAGGAAAGTCAAACATACCCCTCCCTAAGCGTAAAGAGAAGGAGCATGAAAAAGGGGAAAACATTATCCCCATAGACGAGGGGGGAACCCAATTTTTAACCAGTAAAACCCCCCAGATAAAGTACCATGGGGGACCTAGCCCGACGAAATGTCCCCAGGAGCAAAGGCGGAGGGAAGATGACGGTCATAAGAACGAGGCCGAAGTCTCCTCAAAAGAGGCGCCCCCTGGCCTAAGAAAAGAGCTCATGGGAAGAGGTCAGAAGTAAGATACGCACCCCCTGCGGTTCCCCTAAGGAACACAACCAAGACAAGGGATCAGCCCAAGAACCCGCAAGACTCCTTATGCAAAAAGAAGAGGGGACTAGACACCAAAATACGAAGCCCACGAGGCAAGATCACTACTGCACTCGCCCTTCACAAGGGAGATCCAGGCTGAGCAAATGCCCATTGGCTTCAGGGAGCCTCGCATGACTCCGTACGAGGGTACTACAGACCCAAAATATCACTTAGACTCCTTCAATAACTTGATGAGGTTAAGAGGGGTCAACAACAGGGCAAAGTGTCATTGCTTTGCCGTTACGCTTAAAGGAGCGGCGTACAAGTGGTTCAAGAGGTTAAGGCCAGGAACAATCGAGTCATGGCAACAATTCTTTGATGAATTTCTTTAGCAACACCATGCAGCCTGTGATTACGTCATGCCAACTACCAGCCTCGCTAACATAAAACAAGGTGAGAATGAAAGTCTGAAGGACTACATCCATAGGTTCAGTATAGAAGCAACAATGGTGGGAGGTTTAACCAAAGCGGAGCACAAGATGGCTATTACAGCTGGAGTTCGTCCAGGAAGCAAGTTGTGGGGTAACATGCTCAAAAGAGAAGTTTCAAATTTGGATAACTTCGAGAGAGAGCACAGAAGTACATATGTGTGGAAGAGGGCCATAAGAACTTCTATGTTGAAGAAAGCGAACCTTCCTCCAGTTGCCCTACTACCAATAGGTCTGAAGATTCCATATAGAAGGGGGGGTCATGCTAGAGGGGTCGCTGACCAAGTTTGAGATTGAACGAAGACCATCTAGCCATGAAAGTCCCGACCCGAGGGGAGATCATCTCAAAAATTCCAAAAAGGGTCTCAAAAGTAGACGCCACCAAAAAGGGTCTCCAAAGTAGACACTTGCAAAAATGGTCTCAAAAGTAGACGCTAGCAAAAAGGGTCTCAAAGTAGACGCTTGCAAAAAGGATCTCAAAGAAGATGCTTGCAAAAAGGGTCTCAAAGAAGACGCTTGCAAAAAGGGTCTCAAAGAAGACGCTTGCAAAAATAGTACTATGCCAAATGACGAGAAAGACGCTTCTCGCAAGAAATAATAAGCGCGCGCAAAAATAGATAAAAGGATAGCTAGAACCCAAAGGGTCCACATATCCTTATAGATACAACCAAGGTGCACCGAAGAGAGACCTATCGAACCCCCTTTCGTGTGGGCTCCAAAGGACCTCGAGCATGAAAAATACAAAAAAAAAAAAGAGAAAAAAATATAATAGAAAATAAAAAGGAAGAGAAGAGTCTACAAGAACGCCTAAAGGCCTCCCTATAGACTGGGGGGCAAGTGTGGATGCCAATAATCCACCAAGAAAAAAATCCCCAGTACATGGTTAAAAGACAAGGCTAAAGGTCACTTAGTCAGATTATCAGGCTCAGACCTACAAGTCTTGAGAAACCGGGAGATTGTCCCAAGGGAAGCATCACCTTGTGAGTCGTGAAGTATGGCCTTGCTAGGCTAAGAGGCCAAGCTACGCGTCACAAGAGGGTAGGTGCACAAGGGCCTCACGGCAAGGGCCTCGCGCCATGCATCCCTCGGCCATGCACCAAGGGCCTCGCGGCAAGGGCCTCGCGCCTTGCACGTCCGAAGCCTTGCACCAACCTACAGCCTCGCACCTCGCACACCCAGAGGTCTCGCGTGCACATAGCCTCGCGGCATAACCAGGGGCTCGCACCAAGGGTTGTGCGTCATGGCCTCGCTCCAAGAGACCCGGGCGCCCACAACCTCGCGACACCAGCAGGGCCTTGCGCCAAGGACTATGCGTCATGGCCTCGCCTAGGCGCCATCTCGCGCGGGTGCTCCTCTGGCCTCGCGCCTCATGCAGCCACGACCTTGCGTCTCATGCTCCTACGGCCTCGCGCCTCATGCAGCCACGGTCTCGCACCTCACACGGCCACGTCCTTCGCCTCACCTAGGTGCCGTCTCGCGTGCCTAGGGTCCTCGCCTCGCATGACCACCCATCACAAGGATTGCTGGGGGTGTCCCGACGAAGGCATCACGAGACACCTCTCGGCTCATTTTCATGGAACCATCCCGCAAGGTCCATAACTTCCAAGCACCTTAGAATAATGTATAAGGGTACATTGGAGGTGCCTCGTAGCGATTCACACTAAGTTAGACGGAGTACGGACACTGAGCCCCTGTCAGACAAGTAGTGGCCGTACAAGTGAAGTACTTGCTACGGTCCACACCAGACATCCTCTGACACTCGTACTCAGTAGGCAGTGGAGACATACCCACGAATTCTGACCATGTACTGGAGCCGAAACCACTACCCCTGAAACCACTCTCCTGGTAATGTATTCATGTACCATCTGGTCCCCTGGACCACCATGTATCAGGGGCCATTAGAGCCCACTATAAAAGTAATCTCACTTCCACTTGAAAGGGGGTTGGAAAATTCATTGTATTCAGAGGCTATTGAGAAATAGACAAGGACTTGCTCCATTGTTGATCTGTGTTTACTTTTCCTTAAAGTTTATTCTAAGTTCTTATATAAATATCACCTGACTTATCTTTGAGTTTTCCGATCTAATTTCGTTGACGAGATTTCACCGTCAACAAAGAGATTTCTATTTTAAAGTGATATTTTATTATCACTATGTGAGAAACGTGGGGGTGATGCTCCATAGTTAATCAATTTATTTTGTTGTTAATTAATTGATTAATTTGGTCATCCTATCAAATAGGTGATTTGGAATTCCACATTCTAAATCACATTGGCTATATATGTATAGAATGGATAAATCTAGACATGCTTGGTGTCTAAAGTTACTGTTTGTAATATTTTGATTCAAGAAGGAATCAATTTAAAACATAAAGGAGAATTTTAGAAACAAAGAGATTTCTAAAATTAATATTCAAATGTTTGTCTTGGATATTAAACTATAAAATAGTGGGGGTGTTGACTATGGTCAAAATCACTATTTTAAAGGGGTAACTATTTTAATCAAACTATGGCTAGCAACAAAGTTTTAATAAATAATGAGATTGTCTAAGTATGCATACATGAGAAAAGAAATGATTCAAATGGTATCATTTCTACATCTCAAGGGTGGGACTTAGACTCCCTAAAGAGATTCATGGTTGATGGTAACCTATCTTAATACTAGTAACCAAACTAGTATTAGGTTCAATTGGTAATAACAAGTCGCGGCCCTAGTGGCTGACAGCTTCATACAAATTCGGTTTTTATCCAATTTTGAACGTTTCCAACAGCCCAGTAACTCCCAAATCTCTATTTTAATTCCATAAAACATCCAATTAATCATTGGTAATAGCCATGGGGGTTGGTGGAATTTGAAATTCAAAAGGTGTCTCAAAACTCTATAAATAGGAGCCTAATGCTCACTTGTAAGACACACCATTTTTCATCCACAAAATACTTGGCTGAAAAATACACCTTGAGGCTTGATTATTCCAGAGAGCTATTTCCTTGAGAGATCCCTTAGTGCTTAGAGAATAGGGGGAAATAAGCTTTTGGACAAAGGTCTTGAACCTTGTTCAAGTTGGTGATCCCCACTACTCTACACTTTGGTTGTGTGAGAGTTTGTTTGTGTTTTCATTCTTTTGATCTTGTTGATCTTATTTACTTGTATTATTATTGTTTTGAGTTTGTAATCTTGTTCTCCTACATCTTTCTAGTTACTTGTATTTTGAGCAATTGAGTTGTAATATTTATTTAATCAATTACCTGGTCTATTGTATTTTTGCATAGAGTTGTATATTGGTTTTTCCATATTTCCATTGAGCAATAATATATATTCTCTAACAATTTCTGACACCTTTCACATGATCGAAAAAATTTGTTAGTGTCTTTGAACAAAGTGAGCCAATAAAGACCACACTGTAAGATTTTTCCATCAGTCTTTTTCATAGAAAAATGACCACCACAAGCTTCATTATGACAAAAGTGAAGAACACTAAAAATTTCATCATCTGGAATGTAACGTCTCATAATTTGGTCGGGGCAATACTTGAAAATATATGGGTCGTCCCAATAGAAGTTATGAACCTCGACCAAAAATTTACGTTTATCTTGTGCACTCCATGCAGGTTGAAGTTCGCCAGTCACTAAGTAATTAACGATATGAGCGTACCATGGCAACTTAGTGACTGCGAAGAGATGTTCATCAAGGAAGTCAGCTCGAATGGCTGGGCCATCAGCGGAATCAGAAAATTCAAGACGAGATAAGTGGTCCGCTACCACGTTTTCAACTCCTTTCTTGTCTTTTATGGTCAGATCAAATTCCTGTAACAGAAGGATCCACCTAATTAAATGTGCCTTAGCATCCTTTTTGGAAAGGAGGTATTTTAAGGCAGAATGGTCTGTAAAGACTGTGATAGGTGAACCAATCAGGTAGGAATGAAACTTGTCAAGTGTGAATACTACAGCAAGTAACTCTTTCTCAGTGGTAGAATAGTTCATTTGAGCACTGTTAAGAGTTCTACTTGCGTAATAAACAACGAAGGGCTTCCCTTCCCTTCTTTGACCTAAGACGCCCCCTATAGCATAATTGCTAGCATCATACATGACTTCGAACGGTAAGTTCCAATCTGGTGGCTGAATGATAGGGGCGGAAGTGAGTTTTGCAAATAGCGTTCGGAAAGATTCCTCACACTCAGGTGTCCAACTGAACACAACATCTTTTGCTAGGAGGTTTGACAAAGGGCGAGCAATTATCGAGAAATTTTGTATGAACCTCCTATAGAACCCTGCATGCCCAAGAAAAGATCGAATGTCTTTAACAGTCTTGGGGGTGGGCAGCTTTGATATGAGTTCAATCTTTGATTGATCAACCTCAATTCCTCGTTCCGATATGACATACCCCAAGACTATGCCTGATGGCACCATGAAATGACACTTTTCCCAATTGAGTACCAAGCCCTTTTCTTTGCAACATTTAAGCACAGACTCTAAATTGAGAAGGCTTGACTCAAAGGAATCTCCAAAGACTGTCAAATCATCCATGAATACTTCCATACATTTCTCGATCATATCACTAAATATGCTCATCATGCATCGCTGGAAAGTGGCTGAAGCATTGCACAGGCCAAATGGCATGCGCCAAAAGGAAAAAGTACCAAAAGGACAAGTGAATGTGGTCTTATCCTGGTCTTCTAAGGTAATCTCGATTTGGTAATACCCTGAATAACCATCGAGAAAACTATAGAAAGGATGACCTGCCACACGTTCCAATATTTGATCGATGAATGGAAGTGGAAAATGATCTTTGCGGGTGGTTGCATTTAATTTTCTATAATCAATGCACATGCGCCACCCAGTTGTGACCTTGGTAGGAACAAGTTCCCCTTTTTCATTTTGTACCACTGTTACCCCAGATTTCTTGGGAACAACCTGAGTTGGGCTGACCCATTTACTGTCAGCAACATGATAGATTATGCCAGAATCCAGAAGTTTCAAGACTTCAGTTTTTACTACTTCCTTCATCGTTGGGTTCAATCTTCTTTGAGGGTCACGACGTGGTACAACCCCGTCTTCCAATTGAATGTGATGGGAGGAAATTAAAGGACTAATACCTTTGATGTCAGCTATCATCCATCCTAATGCATCTCTTTGTTCTTGCAACACATTGATGACTTGGCGCTCTTGTGTGGCATTGATCTTGGAGGATATTATGACAGGAAAAGTGTTATCAGATCCTAGGAAAACATGCTTAAGACCCTCGGGAAGTTGTGCCAACTTTAGTTGAGGAGCTTGTTCAATAGATGGTTTTGGTGTTTCTCGATCTTGAGGGAGTTCCTCAAAGATTTGATTCCAAAACATGGTTCTTCTAGCCCGTGAGTGTTTGAAGATTTCAGGGTTGATTTTAGACTCATCGGGCTCCAAGCTTTCTGAAATTTGGAAGAGGTGATTAAAATTATTAGACGTGTATTTTGCTTTGACCTCTTCTGAAATAAGTGTATCGATCAGATATGATTGGAAACACTCATCGTTATCAGGTGGTTGTTTGCCGATGTGGAAAACATTCACTTCTTGAGTCATGTTCCCGAAATAGATTTTCATGAGACCATTCTTATAGTTAATGAGTGCATTTGCTGTTGCGAGGAAATGTCTACTGAGAATGATGGGAATTTTGGACTCTATACTCACTTCAGATTGAGTGTCCAAGATGAGAAAATCAACAGGGTAATAGAATTTTTCAATTTGAATCAGAACGTCTTCTACTGTTCCCCGAGGTTTCTTAACTGATCAATCGGCCAATTGTAGCACCACAGATGTGGGCTTGAGTTCTCCTAGACCTAATTGCAAGTATATTGAATATGGCATGAGATTTACACTTGGTCCTAAGTCTAGAAGGGCTTGACCAAATTCCTGCTCCCCAATTTGACATGAGATGGTGGGACAACCAAGATCTTTGTACTTAGGCAGTGTCTTGCAGTCAATTACCACGCTAGCTTGTTCCGCCAAGAATGTAGTTTTCTTGACATGGTGCTTTCTTTTAACGGTGCATAAATCCTTGATAACCTTTGCATAAGCCGACACTTGTTTGATCACATGCAACAATGGCAAGTTGATCTTCACTTGTGTTAAAGGGTCTAGGATTTCACCATGATTTTCCAGTACCTTTCCAGTGGATTTCAAAGATTGAGGAAAGGGTGCCTTTACTGGAATGCTTATTGGCACGTCATCATCTGGAGCGGGCATTGACGTACGCATTGTCTTAGTTAACGTTGAAACTGTACTTTGACCACTTCGAGTAGAGATGGCATTAACCTCTTTGAAATTTGTATCTGTAGAGGAGGAGGTTTGTGCCATGTGTTGCCCTTTTTGATGGATTAGAGGTTGAGTGGGAAGTCTACCATGCTCTTGAATCGCCAAAGTAGTGTTTAGCTTTGTCATTTGGATTTTCATGTCTTTCATTTCCTCTACCATTTGAGTGAAACAAGATTTGAGCTCTTGAGTTGAGGCTATTTGAGTTTGCACAAGCATTTGCAAAGTATTCTCAATAGAATTACTTGATTGCATGTTATTTTGAGGAGCAATGTATGATTTTGGTGGTTTATGCTGCTCAGGCCTCCATTGGCTCCCAGATGCTTGGTTTGAATCCTTCTAGCTAAAATTTGGATGGTTGCGCCAACCGGGATTGTAAGTGTTTGAGAAAGGGTTATAAGGCTTCTTGTAATCCCTTAAAGCATTGCATTGTTCCTCATTTCCTCCTCTTAACTCACCAAGAGTTGGGCACTCTTGCGGTTGATGTTCCGTCCCTCCACATATGAAGCATGGATCCCGTGTCTCTACCTTTGCAGCCATATGGATTCCTCTACCTTCTTGAGATTTGAAAGCCTCGAATTGTTGTCTCAATGATTCAATTTGGCTTTTGACGTTGTCATCTTCCTTTAATTGGTAGATTCCAGTTGATCGTGGCTTGTCCATAGGCTTCGGTCCATTCCATGTGTAGGACTTTTTACCAAGATCGTTGAGGTACTCGAAAGCTTCATCGGGATCTTTTTAAAGGAATTCACCATTGCACATCATTTGCACGAATTGTCTTTGTCCGGTTGTGAGACCATCATAAAAATAGTTGATCAGACGCCAGCTTTCGTATCAATGATGTGGGCATTGATTTATCAAATCTCTAAACCTCTCCCAGACTTGTTGGAAAGTTTCATGGTCTTTTTGGATGAAGGTAGAGATTTGCCTCTTAAGGCTGCTAGTCTTAAGGGGCGGGAAATATTTGGCAAAGAATGCTTTTGTCATTTCCTCCCATGTTCCGATAGATCTAGGCCTTAAGGAATACAACCAGCTTTTTGCTTTGTCTTTGAGAGAGAAAGGAAAAAATTTCAATCTCACAATGTTGGTGACATCAGCTCGGTTGTTGAATGTAGCCACCACCTCTTTGAATTCCCGTATATGCACGTACAGACTCTCATTTTCCAACCCATGGAAGTTTGGTAAGAGGTTAATCATGCCGTGTTTGAAATTGAAATTTGGCATATTGTCGGGATACATTATGCATGAAGGTGTGGCTGTACGTGTAGGATGTAAATAATCCTGTAGCGTTCTTGGTTGGACTTCATCTTGTTGAGCCATCGTGGGTGGTTCAGGAAGTCTTGGTGAATCGAGAGTGTTTGAACGAATGGAAGAAAACGACGAACTAGAAGAGTTTTCTAAAGTTTCTACTTGTTGTCTCACGAATCTCCCTAGTGCGTCTCTATTTCGTGGCATAAATTTTTTATTTTATTTTGTAAGTATTATAAGCACAAATGTGTAATAATGTAATAAGTATACACCAAAAATGTTTCCAGGCCAATTGGGAAGGCTGCCAAGGTACCACTTTAGGCCCAAGAGCTTTTCTAGAATTCCCCGAGGTTCTTAGAAAAGATTGGAGGGTAACGCTAACACAAACCTTATTTAAGAACCAATTTTTCTAAGACAGAACAAGTTTGGTTTTTACTAATTTCCAAAATTACACAAATGTTCTCAATACTTTGTTTATTTTTTTTAAAAAAAATTATGATTTAAAATTTTATGCTTTTTTTTCGGAAAAAACCTAAATCTAGAAAATAAAATTCTAAACCTAAAAATAAAATAAAAAAAAGAATTGAATAAATAAAGATAAATAAAAATTACTAAGGAAAAATAAAATAAAAGAGAAATTAAAAAATTATACTACTTTGTTTTTTTTTAAATAGAAAAAAAAATTAATTTACTATGCAAACCTTTAATTGTAGAATTACCTCCCCGGCAACGGCACCAAAAATTGATATCGCTCAATAACTCCTAAGCAGTCATAGTAGTAATTGGGCTATGTCGTATCCACAGAGAGGTAAAATACAAGTAAAAAGAAAGATTATTAAATCAGAAATAATAAACTTTGAAATGATGTAACTTTGAAAAAGAATATAAACATTAAATAAACAAAATCGAGGAATTAGAATCAGAAAGAAAACATGGAAGGCATAAGTTTCATTCATGCAAACATATATATATTTTAATAAAATTGATTCATTATACTCAACTATAATTCTACACCATTAATTATAGTTGGAAAATATATATAATAAAGCTCACCTTAAAATATGTTCTTTAATTAAATTATACTAATTTCTAATTTTAAAAACCTATCATATTATATACCTTAGAGCGACAAAATACCAATGACAGAATACAGTAAAAAGCATATAATATAACAAATATCCTAAATTAAATTAAAAGTCTAAATTACATAAGAAGAGCATGCCTAGACTTATGTAAAAGATACTAATAAATTTAGAATAAAATAAATTTAATTGTAACAAATATATAGAAATGAAGAACAAAATAAAGAATCAATATATTAAAAATATAATGTGAAACATGAATTTTACTCTAGCCTTTCCACAAGAGAATTTAGCCTAAAATAGGCATTGTTTTCACTCAAAGTAATGTAAAAGAAATGAAAGAAAAATAAGAACAAAAATACTTTTCTCTCTCACTATACTCTCCACACTTAATTCCACCATTTGATGATTTTTTTCCCTACATTTGGTCCTCTATTTATAGTGAAAAAATGACACAAAATATGTTAAAATCGTGTACTCAAGAGTGGGAAAAATGGCTGCAAAGTAGGTGCAAAGTGGGACAAGTGGGAGACAAGTGCATTAGACACGTTGGCCACGTGTCAAGCTTTTGTTGGTTCGGCAGGCTGCGCGTCAGGTCGTGGGCAACAGCCGCCAGGCATGTGGGATGCGTGGCGACTTCTGGTGGGCTGCAGGTGGCGTCAGGTGGACTCGGCTTGGCTCCGTGCGGCTCGGCTGGAGGCGGCGGTGTGGCTCAGATGGACGAATGGCAGGCTGCCATGTGGCAACATGGGGGAGCCCATGTTGGCTTGGGCTTTGGCTGTTTGGGCTTAATTTTGGGCCATTCCATCTTCAAAAATGCCATTTTCTTCATGATTTCTTCAATTTTAATTCTTTCTTTTTCTTTGTGTCAAAATACATTTTATTTCCTGAAAATTAAACACAAATTAAATTAAAATTAATATTTTCAAATATAAAATATATGACAATTAATCCATGAAAATATTAATTAAAACTTAATTAATTTTACACTTTAAGACTAATAAAATGATATTTTTGAGCACTAATCAACCAGCACATCCCTCACCTCAGCCTGTCCCCGTCGTTTTGGATTTGGGGGCTCGCGAATGGAATCGCGCAGAGATGCGTGGATTGAGGTTGTGTTCGTCGATGGTACGACTGGGATGTTCTTGGCTGGGTTTCACAGAGGTGTGCGCCTAAGGTGGTGAGGGTGGTTGGGTTTCACGGAGGTGCGGCTGGGGTTTTCTTGGCAGGTGGTGAGGGTGGGTGGTCGGAGATGACGGTGGAGATGGTGAGGTAGTTGAGTGGAGGAGTGGCTGGGTTTCACGGAGGTGCGGCTGGGGTGCTCTTGGTGGTGAGGGTGGGTGGCCGGAGATGATGGTGGAGATGGTGAGGCAGCCGAGTGGAGGAGTTTTGGCTATGGTGGAGATGGTGAGGCGACTAGGGCAAAATCAAAGAGAAGATGTGGCTTGGCTGAATGAGTTTTGGCTATGTTAATTACCATAGTACCCCTCCTTTTGCTGTTTTTTTTTATTCATTTTGATTTTCAATATGGGATTAGTTTTCCCATAAACTAAGCTTTTGTTAATTAAATTTTCCCATACAAATTAAAAAAAGTTTAACTCCCATATTTTTGCACATTGATGGCTAAAAAGCCATATTTTTGAAAAATTCCCTTTTTTTAAAGTGTTACATTCATAATTTTGATTGTTTTATTTATTATAATTAATTGTATTTAATTCATCAAGTTTTAGAAAATTAGGGCATGAATGGTATGTCATTAGGATTCAATTTTATGATTCTAAAAACTAAAAATAAGTAGGACCCACAATAATCCATGATTAGTTAGTTATTTCCGAAAACAAAATCAAAATTTGATTTTAAACTTTTGCCTGTATAATTGAAAACGAGAAAACATCTTTTTCTCTATTTTTTTTAATTTTTCCCTAAGACTTGCTTCTATTGTGTGCTAGTATATATATATATATATGAGTGCACTTTTAATAGTTACTACACATGAATGACTACTTTAATATTAACCATTGGATTAAAATCAATGGTTCATATTTATAATATTTAATTAATATTTCTAAAAATATTTTTTTTTTCAAATTTTTGGAAGGGTTACCTGATGAAAAATATGTATTTATTATAAAAATATAATATTGTAAACTTTTCATTTTTTAAATGCATGTCAATTTCTAAATATAGTTAGTGTCTCTTATTAGTTGAAAACAACATTAATTATGAAGAAAAAAATAATTAATTCGAAATTAATGTAGAAAAAAAATATTTACCTATTAGTGACTTGCTATACCAAGTCACTATGTTGCCACATCATCATAATTGTTAGTACCCATCTATGGATAGTAACCATTGAGAAGTCTTCCATATATATATATACTGAAGCAATAAAACACCTATATACTGAAGCAAATTTATGAATTTAATCAATGCACTATTATTAAATTTTAATTTCTCAATATTAGTAAATTTTACTTAATTAAATCTACTGATAAATCAAAATTTAATATCATACAACTTATGTGTTGACGCCGTTTTTCATCAATTTAAACAGTAGAGCAATTAAGAAAATGGAAAATTGAGCGAATGAAATCAAAGAGGAAGATACGAAGGTTTTTACGTGGTTCAACAATTAATTCTGCCTAGTCCACGAGTCTATGTTATTAAGACTTGGAGTTTTCTAGAAATTCTTCAAAGATGAATTACCCAGAGCTTTCTCCCAAGAAATCAGAAATCAGAATTCGATCCCTTACAAGTGGTGATTCCTTCTCTATTTATAGGGAAGGTTACAGAGTTCATTCCCACATATTTCAGGAAGATATTCTATATATCAATTGAAATAATGATATTAAATGCCTTATTTCCTATATACACGGAAACGTCCCATGGAAATCGAGAATGGATAACAAATTAAATGATATCCCTCAAATTAGGAGATTAAATAACAATAAACACGTTCACATGTAATGGGTTATTTTAGACGAATGATCCAATCTTCGAGATTGGGCATTATCATTGACTCTGTCGAGACCAAGAGTCATTCATGAGCTTTCCACCCCAACTTCGTGCAATGCCCGAGACATGTGGATGTCGATGAAGCTGCTACATCCGAGCTTGTACTTCCCGAGTTTGAGCTATCTCACCTGAGAGTAATTGGTGAAAAATATGTTTAAGTGTCATGTTGTGCGAGCTCAGAACATATTAGAGGCTACACATCTCGAGCTTTTGAGGTCGGAAATTACAATAGAGCTGTCTGACTGAAGGATCAAATGACGACCATGCATACTTCGAGCTCACACCTGACGAGCCTAGCTTTCGGGATCATGACTCCTTATCTCGAAATCTGGGTGTACCATTTTGCTCCCTCAAAAGTATCAGTTCGAATCCCATGAGAAGGAAACTTTTGAACTGCCCCTTTGGAAAACTGTGCCATCCTTTGTACTCAAGTGTGGACACACGTCAGGTGGATATTGGTAAATCAGAATACTTGAGTGTGTTTTCACCACACCATGTCCTTTCAGTTTTTAGCTTTTGCCGCCATTGTGACATTCGCACCTGACCATTGGATCTAATACCAAATCCAACCAATGGCACAGATTAGCTCGACCATTGCCCTTCTCTTGGGACGCATATATATACCAGTGTCATCCCCTTCCTCTTCATTCTTACTTCAAGTTTCAGAAAAAGAAAAAAACAGAGCCGAGAACCTTCTCCTTTTTTTCTTTGCATGTTCTCTAAACCAAGAAGATAAAATAAGCTTGGCCTTTTCGACTTCGTGGGATCATTCTTCCAGCCGCTTCTCCAGTTGTCCATTTCTCTGTTTCCAACATCTTCATTGTGTAAGTATTTACTTTTGGTCTCAGATGTTCATGTATACGTTTTGTCTTTCCATGCATGTTTACTGTTGCAATGGCGTTTAGGTACATTTTACCAGTTTTATGCTAGAATGCTTCGATTAATGCCGTGTAGTTTTTAGGCTCTTCTGTTAGGATTTTTCAAACCCAAATTTTTGCATTTCAAGGGGTTATCTTGATTTCCAACTATCGTATCATGTAGACCAAGAAATTGGGCACATAATTAGGGTTTTCAAATTGCACATTTCCCAAAAAATCACCTTTTGAGTAACCGCCAACTTTTTTCCCTAAAAATCTGGGATTCTCCAAAATAAGTCCACTTTTCCCTCTTTACGTGGAATACACGCTCTGATTCTGATCTTGCTTTTTTGATCGAGCTCATTCTATAGTCTTCGACAATTCAAGCTTAGGTCGACTTGATTTTCATGCTTAATCTCTTATTCTTCTGGCCCTCACCCTTTTGTTCTCTTGCTAGATGCCGCAGAACTCGGAAGAGCGGTGGGGGTCAAAGCTCGTAGTTCCTTATTCACCGAAAACTCCAAGCCCGGAGTCTCCTTTTACTCAAAATCAGCGCTTGATTTGGGAGCACGAACTAAGGTGTGAGAAAGAAGACACTCGAGCTCATTTC
This sequence comes from Humulus lupulus, assembly GCF_963169125.1. Taxonomy (NCBI): domain Eukaryota; kingdom Viridiplantae; phylum Streptophyta; class Magnoliopsida; order Rosales; family Cannabaceae; genus Humulus; species Humulus lupulus. The sequence continues at coordinate 31,300,428 of NC_084796.1, read as the reverse complement.
TGACGCCAAATTGACGAGGTTGAGGAAAGAAAAAGGAAAAACTCAAGGTCGCAATCTATCCAGACCCGGACCCTGAGCCCAGACCGATCCCTCTCGACCCTACTCTTAAGGTGACGGTTGCATTCAATCTGGGCGAGCTTAAATTTTCACTGATGGAAGGTCCATCGAATCCCCCTTCTACCTCACAGCCAACCTCCATTCCCACCTCGAAGAGAGAATTTTTTGAGGCCGAGCATTACTGGAGCTCGATTTCTTCATTTGGGTAGATTTTTGACATCTTGGCCCTACACAACATTGGATTGTCAGCCTCGCTGAGGTGTCAAGCTGCAACTTCCCACGAGCAAAGTTGTCGCGCCCCGGGAGATGGTAATCCCAACAACAAGCTAAGATACGCGGCTTGGAGTCAGGAGCACATGAAGGCAGGGGCTTTATTGCCCTTAAAGTCCTTTTTCAAGGACTTCTTTGATTTTGTTGGGCTTGCTCCTCTCCACCTCAACACCAACTCTTACAGGGTTTTGGCAGCCCTGAGGTCGCTTTACCACGAGCTAAAGTGGGAAGGACCTTCACCACAGGATATCTTGTATCTCTTTTGCTTGAAAAGCAATCCCTCCCGAGCTCGGGGAGGAGACGACTTCTACTACCTTTCGAGCTATCCTAAGGAGAAGAAAATATTTGAGGATTTACCCAACCATCCCCCCGATTTCAAGAAGGCTTTCTTTTGGATAGATGGCCTGGCCCCGTCCAGATACTATTCGTTCAGACGAATTCGTAAGTATAAAAAATCTCTTCTTTTTGTGCTCGAATTTTTTGCTCAAGCTCGAATCACTCATGATATGTTTACTTCTCCAGCCAACTATCGTTGACCTACTCCCACCGATAAGATGAAGGAGCATAAGGAGGCCTTGCTCCAACTTCCTTACGGCAGGCGCTCCTTTTCCTATCTTCTTCATGAAGATAGACTCCGAGCTTGTGGTCTCCTAGAAAAGGATCAGTCCACAAATGACTGGTCCAACAAGAAGTACGCCCAGTGGGAGTTTGTGCCTCTCCTAACCGACAGCCTTCCTCCAAGGTGCAGTTCTAAGCCACAATCCCCAGCTCATCATCGCAGGAGTCCGCAATTAGGAAGCGAGGCCAATGACGAGGCCTCGAGCTCGAGCGACAGAGTTACGGTCATCCTAAGCTCGAACTTATGGTCTCCCTCACATCTTAAGCATAAGCCTGACATATTAGTCTTGTGTGAAGATGATAGGGACCACTTTTACGTATGGTCCCGGGTAGATGAAAGGGTACATAGGTTCGATAGTTGGCTAGGGAAATACGATACCATGTATAGCCTGAACGAGGTATGGGACTGAATAGCCGTTCAATACGGGACAAATGATTATATGGACCTTTCAAGGTTGACTTCCACATATAGGGAAGGGACTCCCCCTGTCTCTTCTGAAGATGGGGGAATTACGTGGTAACTGAGCACGAGCTCGGGGGAAAGTTCCAGTTAGGTTCCTCTTTACTTGTCTTTTATTCCGTGCTTGTCTGTATTGTGCTGACTTTTTGTGTCTGAGATTTTCTTATAATGTGGTGTAACTATGCAGGTGCCATGGACTCTGATCTTGACACCGTGCTCGCCAGTGGCAAGGGGGCTCAAAGGAGTAAGCGCCCGAGAGGCTCGCGAAAGTCAGACCGACCCGCCAAGGTCCTTAAGAGGACTAAGAAGACTCCTCCTCCACCAGCTCCCACTGTTACGAGCCCAGCTGTGGATCTAAATCCCCAGGTCGAAGCATCCACTGTAGTCGTTCCTCCCTTGCCTCCTCCGATCATGGTTCACTCAACACTCGGCCCACCTCCGAAAAAGCCCTCGGCCTCCAAAACACGCATGTTGTCGATTTCTACTCACGTCGATGAGTATGTAGTCGACAATGCTACTGGGCCCCATGGGGCTACACTTGGTTTGGACATTCTGTCCTGGGTGGGCCAGAGATTTAGTGGCTTTGATGCTCCCCAGTGGCAATTTTTGAGCAATGCTCAGGACTGCAACACAATTTACGACAAGAGTGTCGAGCTCACTGCTGCGGTAACTCCTCTCATCTTATTATTAGTTGTACTTGTACTTAGTGTATGTTCTAACTTGATTTCTTTGTGTGTCAGGCTCTTTCTGTCTCTGCTCAACTTAATTATAAGTTGAACAATGAGGTCCATTCGAGCATGTCCTATGCCCAAGAGTCGAAGGATCTCCAAATCAAGATTTCTGACGAGTTCAAGGCCACAAAGGCAAAGATGGAGGCTGAAGCCGTGTAGATGAAGGCCAGGATAACCGATCTCGAGAAGCTGAATGCCAGGCTCGAGGAGCTTGAGAAAACCAATGCCAAGCTTAAGGAGCTTGAGAAGGTCAATGCCAAGCTTGAAGAGGAGAAAAAAGCCACCTTCGAGATAATGGAGGGTGATTAGGCTCATCTTATCGCAGAGTTTAAGGAAAGGAAGGATCGGGCAGTTGACCTGGCCATGTACAGGATCTGAGTTCCTTGGCTATTCGAAGTCCTGCCAGTAGAGCTTCGTATTCAGCCTCGTTATTTGACGCTTCGAAGTCAAATCTTAAAGCGGAGTGAAATCGACACCCATTTGGGGTGATTAGTATTATTCCTACCCCGATCCATTCTCGTTGGAAGACCCATCGACATAAAGTTTCCACAGCTCGCGGGTCGGGGTTATAACTTTGTCGTCAGTCACTCCGATGCATTCCACTATGAAGTCTGCCAGGGCCTGTCCTCTAATGGTTGTCCTCAAATGACAAGTAATCTCGAATTGTCCGAGCTCAACAGCCTATTTCAATAGTCAGCCCGAGGCCTCTGGCTTTGATAAGACTTGTCGTAGTGGTTGGTCAATCAGCACATGGATGGGGTGTGCTTGAAAGTAAGGTCGGAGCTTTCGAGACGAGTGAATTAGGCTGAGAGCCAATTTCTCCATTAAGGGGTATCTCGATTATGCCCCCACTAACCTTTTGCTAACGTAATACACTAGTTTTTGCACCTTCTGGTCTTCTCGGACGAGCACGGCGCTGATGGCGTGTTCGGTTGTAGCAAGATATAGATATGAAATTTCTCCTGTGATAGGTTTCGACAAGATAGGAGGCTCCGCGAGATGCTTCTTGAGCTCTTGGAATGCTAGCTCGCATTCCTCTGACCACTCAAAATTTTTGCCTCCTCTCAAAAGATTAAAAAATGGAAGACAGCGGTCTGTAGATTTCGAGATAAACCTACTTAATGTTGCCATCCGCCCAGTCAAACTCTAGACATCTTTATGATTTCGAGGTGAGGGCATGTCAATTAATGCCTAGATCTTGTCAGGATTAGCCTCTATTCCTTGTGCGTTTACAATGAAACCGAGGAATTTTCTCGACGATACTCCAAAAGAGCATTTCTGGGGGTTGAGCTTGATGTTGTATTTCCGAAGTACGGTGAAGCATTCTTCGAGGTCGTCCACATGGTTATTGTTATGTTTAGATTTGACCAACATATCATCAACATAAACTTCCATGTTATTTCTTATCTGTTAAGAGAACATCATATTTACGAGCCGTTGGTATGTGGCTCCAGCATTCTTGAGCTCGAACAGCATGTCATTGTAGCAATACAGTCCTTTGTCTATTACAAAACTTGTATTTTCTTGATACGGGGCATGCATGGCAATCTGGTTATATCCAGAATACGCGTCCATGCCCAGTTGTGGCATCTACGAGCTGGTCGATTCGAGGTAGGGGGAAGCAGTCCTTAGGACATGCTTTATTTAGGTTCGAGTAATCAATATAGATTCGCCATGTTTCGTTAGGTTTCAGAAATAGCACCGGGTTAGCGACCCACTCCGGGTAGAAGGCGTCTTGTATAAATCGATTTACCTTTAACTTGTCGACCTCTTCCTTCAGGGCTTTCTTTCTGTCGTCGTCAAAGAGTCACTGCTTTTGTTGCTTCGGGGGGAAACTCTTGTTAATATTAAGAACGTGGCTTATCACGTTCGGGCTTATTCCTACCAGGTCCGAATGTGACCACGCGAAAACATCCTAGTTCTTTTTCAGAAAGCAAATTAATTACTATTTGGTTTCTTCCGGAAGGCTTTTCCCTACCTTTACTGTTTTTGGGGGGTCTACTTCTTCGAGCTTGACCTCTTCGAGCTCTTATAATGGCTCGAGATCGGCTCTTTCCTCTACCCTTGGATCAATTTCTTCGTCTATCTCGAAGACTGTCCCATCCTTGTTCTGAATTATGACAACTGTTTGTGCACTTGTCTGTTTTTTCCCCCTAACAGAAATGTTGTCACATTCCCTTCCCGCGAGCTGGTCTCCTTTCAGTGTCCCGATGCCACTAGAAGTCAGGAACTTGATGGCCAGGTGCCTAACAGACAATACTGCCCCCAGCCCTACCAGGGCGAGTCTCTTGAGCAGTACGTTGTCGCCTGATGGAAGATCCACTACTACAAACTCCATCATCTTGGTTGTCGAGACTGGGAAGTATCCCAAGGTCACCAGGATTTCAATGGATCCCACACAAACAATCCCTTCTCCTGAAAAACCGTACAACAACGTTGCATAGGCCTTTAGGTTGTGAAGCGCGAGTCCCATCTTTTCTAAGGTGGCCTTATAAAGGATATTTACTGAGCTCCCGTTATCAATCAGGACTCTGTGTACCCTCTTATTCGCGAGCTGAAGGGTGATGACCAGTGGGTCTTTGTGAGGGAATTGTACATGAGACGCATCATCCTCAGTAAATGTATGGGTTGAGATTCAACCCTATTCTGTTTTGGAGCCCTAGGCTCGGGTTCGTAAGGAGATCCGTCACCTGTTTTTAGCTCATTCATATATCGTTTCTGGGTGTTCCTGCCCGATCCTGTGATATGTGGTCCCCCCGAGATGGCTATGACGTCTTCTCCATCAATCGGAGGGGTTCGTTCGTCCTCCCTTGCTCGGGAGTTACTGTTCTGGGCAGGAGGTGCTGCAGCTGCCCTTTGGCTGGTAGAAGCCTGATTAAGGTTTTGATTTCTAATATATTGCCTGTAATATCCTCTCGAGATCAGGCCTTTGATTTCATCTTTTAATTGCCTGCATTCATCGGTTGTGTGTCCGATATCTCTATGGAATTTGTAGTATTTGTTGGAGTCTCTTTTCGCTTTTTGGTTTCTTATGGGGTCCGGACGTCTGAAAGGGACCTGGTTTTCATTAGCCAGGTAGATATTCTCCAGAGACTCATTGAGCTCGATATACACTTTGTATATGAAGAAATATCTTTCCCCTTTCTTCTTCTTTCCCCCTTCCGCCTCTCGATTGTTCCCTTCATTCTTCTTTCTTTTAGAAGGGTTGTCCCCAGGGGGTTTTGAGGTCGTAGGTGTTAGAGAATATATTTTATTTCAATGGAAATAGGTAAGATAATTACAACTCTATGCAATATATTACAAATAAATAATGATTGATTAAAAGGAGTGTTACAACTCTATAACTGAAGATACACACAAACAAAGAAAAGAAGAGGAAGAAAGAGAAGAAGAGAATGGTGAAAGATACAACTTCTAAACAAAAGATTACAAGTGAAGGAAAGGTGTTGGAAACAAAAGAAAAGAAGATTACAACTCTAAACAAAAGTTACAAGTAAATAGAAATTGAAAAATAAGAAGAAAAGCAATAGAGAAAAAATGCAAGAACAAAACAATAGTAAACTCTCACTTACACAACCTAAGTGAAGAGGGTTGGGGATTACCAACTTGAACAAGATTTAAAACCTTTGTCCAAAAGCTTATTTCCCCCTAACTCAAGCACTAAGGGATCTCTCACAGATTTTTGGAAATGATTTCTGGAATAATCAAGCCTCAAGGTGTATTTTCCAGCCAAGTGCTTTGTGGATGAAAAAATGGCGTGTCTTACAAGTGAGCATTAGGCTCCTATTTATAGAGTTTGAGATACCCCTTTGAATTTCAAATTCCACCAACCCCCATGGCTGTTACCAATGTTTAATTTGATGTTTATGAAATTAAAATGGAGATTTGGGATGTTAGAACCGTTCAATTTGGAAAAAATTGAAAAACCACATAGGCTGTTAGCCTCACTGGCCGCGGCCAGAATCATCAGTGGTCGTGGCCACTGGCCTCTGTCCTCCAGGTCGTGGCCAGGGAAAGACAATGGCCGCGGCCACAACCTTTTTTCAGCCAAAAATGTGATTTTTCCAAAACGTTTCAAAACGTCCGAAATCATTTCCCACATGATTTTGTAACCTCCAAAATCCTATTGGGAGTTAAAAACATGTCTCCAACAGTCATATATCATCATGACTTTGTGAAATCCAATCTTAAATGTGTAACATATAATATACACATTATTGGGTAATATTTGGGAGTTACAAATTTGTAACTGATTTTGTAACTCCAAAATATGTCACATTTGGGCACACACATGTGTCCAATTTTGTGACTCTCAATAATATGTTACAAGGTGTGACAAATCACATTTGTGTGACAAATTACATTTTGTCACATTATTTAATCTAATATTATATTATATGAAATAATATAACAGTAGGATCCGCCGAGGTCGGAGCAGAGTTTGTGTTTGTTGTTGTAGTTATGGGCTGGGAGGTCATATTCAATGCTGACCTCACCTCTTCTACATTAACAAACCTCTGAGCTCGTCGATTCAACTCGGTTAAGGACCTTACGGGTTTCCTCTACATGTCCTCCCAAAGAGGACTTCCAGGCATCACTCCGGCTTGGACAACCATTAAATGGCCACTATCGTCTACGTCACGAGCTCGAGCGACTTCCAAATTAAACCTTGTCAGGTAACTTTTTAATGTTTCATTCGCCTGTTGTCGGACATTGGTCAAGGCAGACGCCTCGGGCCTAATTCCGACCATGGCTTTGAATTGCTTTTTGAAATCTCTAGATAATTGATCCCAAGAAGCAATCGAATGTCTCTTATACTTCTCAAACCAGTTTTTTGTTGGTCCTGTGAGCGATGCTGGAAACAACATGCATCTAAGCTCATAGCCCACATTACTCGCTCGCATGATTGTATTGAACATACTTAAATGACTGAATGGATCGAAATTCCCATCAAATGGTGGGACATGAGGAATTCAGAATCCCTGAGGAAACGGGGTGCTGGAAATATGGGGGGAGAAGAGCTCGAGTTCTTCGTCGAACTCTTCATCCCGATCCCGACCTCGTTCATTTTGTAAGAGCCTGAACGCTCTTTCTAGTTGTTCAATCCTTTCTTGGACTGGATCCACGGGGAGTCTGACTTGAAATTGGTTATCGTTGATCACCACCCCAGTTTTGCGTCTCCACATAGGGTTCTTGCGTCCATTGAGATGATCCCTTAGGTCTAGATTCGAGGGGTTATCATTACCCCTATTATGGTTCAGGTGTTCTCATAAATCTGGGTGATCTCTTCGATTCCCAGTATTTCTGCGTCCCTGGTCATACATCCTGACCGATCTGGTGTCTCCCGAGCCTTAACTGACATGGCTCGTCGCGCGGTTGTTTCGAGATGGGTTCCTTGCTGGTTGCCTCATCTCAATAGTATGAGACCGAGACATTTGACTTCTCGTGGGTTGGGTACTTCTATGCTCCCTAGCAGTCTCCCCATTCCCATGTCTTTGCCCAGCTCGCCTTTCCCTATCACCCCGAGTCGGTTGCGCATTTCTCTGAGTTGGTGAGGGATACCTTATTGGCGATGGTGGGTTCCTTATGGGTCATGGTGGCTGCCATCCATTACGAGGCCTAGAAGGTCTCGAGTTTGCTCGAACTGGTTCAGGAACGCTCTGTGCGTTACCAGGATTTCAGGTTCGAGCCTCCGTGGGGGCTCGGTTATTCCCTATCTCAGTCGGTAGCTCTGCAGTTGAGTTGGCAGGAGGTCCAGCCTGGGTACTTCTCTGGGGCCTTGATGGAGCAGGCTGTTCTGCTGGTGGCGGAGGTTGCTTCGTTCTCCAGTTGGCAGCATTTTTACGCGGTCGCCCACGAGGTCTGCGTGGTGGAACATGTGTAGGAAATACTTATTGCAGGATCTTTATTTATTTTCATGCAATTTACATATTATCAAACAAACATGCAAATTCCTAGAACATGCTCCTATGAAATTGATACAAATACAGAGTAAAGTAAAAACTTACATTATGCAGCGGAACTGGAACAACTCCATCCTTCAATCTCTCTAACCCTTGATTTCTTTCTGTAGCAGAGTATTATCAAGAGATTGAACAAGATCAGCAATACAGTCTTCCTCACCAAGCCTTTGATCAACCTAGAACTAGTGTGGGCTAGTTCTCAACACATGAGATAGAGATCTAGAAATGAAGAAGAGAATGTGGCTAAGAAAGGATTAGAGTGTCTAGGTTTTCACTTACCCAAATCAACTGAGACTGACATCCTCTTGAAAACCCTAGATATCATATTCCTTATATAGGAAACTTAATGGGATTTATTTAAATTTAAATTAATTAAAAATAATAAACAAAAATAAAAGCCTTGGGCTACCATAAATGGACTTGGGCCCAATCTCTTTGTTTTGAATTTAAATCCCAACTGGGCCTAAATTCAAAACCTTTTATTTATTTATTTATTTTTAATTAATTAATTAAATCATTATTCAAATTAACTAATTATAATTTGAAACTTGATTTAATATTATTTATTTATATTGATACCAATTTATCAATATTAATAAATTTACCCAAATATTCTCTTTTATTCTCTAAATCTCATATCTCTGTAAATTTTCCAAAATTGACCTAGTCAAATTTAAAAACCCTAATTGATAATTAAATCAATTAATTGAGACATTCTAGATGATTTACTCAAAGGTGATGCAGGGACCATGGATCCATGAAATCAAGCTCCAACAAGTTACCGTGAATTTATTTAAGAATAATCTCACTACCTTATTTTTTTTTTGGTACCCAGGGTATCAGGGGCCCCACCCCACTAATCCCTGGAGGCCCTGGTGCCAAGCGGTATTACCACCACTTGAACGATGCCACAAAGCCCGGAGGCGCACCAATTTTGATGGTGCCACACTCCATTGGACCCGCCACATCGCTTCCGCCGGAGACTTGCCCCAGTGGCCCCTTACGGAGTATTGGCTCAGTGGGGATTCGAACCTGTGAGGAATTATCTCCTCAAGGTCGCCCTTACCAACTGAGCCGCCGCTTGGGGTTTAATTTCACTACCTTATTAATTCCTCGTGACTCCACTATAGACTCGAAATTGAACTCTTGAATTCATAGAACGTATTTTCAAAACCATAAATACGTTATCCATTGTTATAACCATTACAATCAGTCAATCCTCTATCGATGACTTACTAACGAGCTGGGTGCAAATTACCGTTTTACCCCTCATCAGTATTTTATCCTTAACTCCTACTAAGTTCCTTATAAATGATATTTCCGTGAACTTAATCACAGAAATGAGATCTCAATCATTTAACCTTTTGAACAAAGCAAATAAGGAAATCATCTTTTCACTTCTCATGCAGAAGTTATAGATTTCGTATCTATGAATAATACTCCCACTCAATTACACTAATAAATCTCCAAGATGTAAGTATGGGCTAGATCGTAGGGTAAGCTGGTAACGAACAAGTCAAAAGATTTAAATAATATAATTAGCAGAATATTATCACTCAGAATTAAGATTGACTTAATATATGGTCAACGTTGTGACATTGATTAGATTTGATAACAACGATACTTATTTATCAATCAACAATCAATATCGGTCCTAGTCCGATGTAACTAAATACATCCGATCTTATCTACTTGGTCGATGCCTTGGACAAGACATCACACCCTGAATGTGTAAGTAGATCATATCGTAGATTGCCTAATCAATGAAAATCCAATGCACTGATCTAATCTTAGGACTCGTTCTTTTGAACATATAATTACAACTATAATCCACTGTGACCTAGTCACTACAATTGTAACTATCCATATGTTCGGGATTTTATAAATATTTGTATTATTTCAATAATCATGTAATAAAACAAGCAAGCAACACGACTTTCAAACTAAATGATTTCTACTACTTTTATTGATAATATGAAATCGTGCTACATGTCCGACATGGTTTTATAAGGGCATAAAACCCAACAACATGAACATCTTGTGGAGGCGGAGCTTGGGCCTCTGGCGGAGGCGGGGCCTGAGCCGCCTGGGCCTCGGCAGCCATTCTGGCCAGCTCCTCATTACGTTTCTTGGCTTCTGCCAACTGTTTTTGCAGTTGAGGATTTTCGAGCACCACTGTAACGCCCTGGTTACCCCAGAACAGTTACGGTGAACGGTGAACCGGAAATTTGACCCGCTACCCGAGTCCTTTGGTTAAAAACGTGATCTAGGTACCATTAACAGGTTAAGGTGAAAAACCGATAAAAAGGAAAGGGTACATTTCATTAAGTAAATAAACTGCTCATGAGCCTTTTAAAAATGTTTACAAGTAGTTCAAGTTACAAAAGAGTTGCTACAGTTCCAAATATACAAACTCCGCCGGCCTAAGCGGCAAAAATAGGGTAAACCCTTAGTCCCTCTGAGAACTCCTTGACCGTGGCAGTCAAGCGGCCCTGTATGTACATTACATCGCCCAAGCTCTCCACTCAAGGCTGGCCAAGCTTTTCCTTTCCTATACCTGCACCACATAGCACCCATGAGCCGAGGCCCAGCAAGAAAACACAATATAGCATGATATAATATCAACAATAATCATAGTTATTCCTTCAGGACTATCAGTCCAACAAATAGGTGACAATAGCCAAAAGTCACCATAGTGAGCATCGCTCCCTCTAGCCATGTGACGATAGGGTCACCAGGGCTTAATCGATAAGTGTTTCATTTATAAGTTTGTTTAGGACAGGTGCAAGGTGATTAGTCACCAACATAACCTTCCTCACGACTCTAGAGTCGAAACTATGGACAACGTCCCTTAGCCTTGTGACAAACGGTCACCGGGGTCATATACCTTGGCTATAATCATCTGGTCGTAGACCAGGCAAGCGCTTGTAAGTTTCTCGACCCTTAGGGTCGGTCAGGCATTAATGCTATAGAACCATTCAATGCATGATTCTCGACTTTAGAGTCGGTCCCTGACTAGTCAGTGTCTCAAGCAGGTAATCAGCGTTCACGAGCACTTAATATGCAATCCATGTCCACATATATCAACCAGCATGCCTCAAATATCAAATCACACATGCCATATACCTGTACAGGGTGCAACTATACTCATACACTGTTTTCTTACCTCTGGTTCGAGTGAGTATTATAATATGAACAACCCCTGAGAACGATCAACCTTTAAATTCCTCGACGGTCACCTGGTCATAACCAAAATATAGGATTCATCAATAAAAATGATAACCAAGGGTTCCCAAACCAAATCCCAACCCCCGAGACATCAAATACTACCCAACCGGGTACCAGGTCCAACCCCGAGGCCTATGTTTTGAATCCCCAAGCTAAAAACCTGCTTTTGGCTAAATCTGCCCTGATGGGCCGCGGCTCACCCTCCTGACAGGGCCATTTTCACATTTCCAGCCATCTCAGGCCGCGGCACGCCATAGACAGGCCGCGGCTCATTATGCCTTTTCAGCCTAAAACCAGCAACGCACCAACAAACCGCCCCTGCGTTTTCCCTTGGAACTAACCCTTCGAACCAACTCCAAACCTCCCCCAAACACTCAATTAAACCCCCAAATAACACCCATAGCTCACCCTCATCAAACCCCAATCAAAACAACACAAAAAAAAACCCCTTTGATTCACACTTCCCACATCAAAAACCATGAATTAAAAACTAAAACGAAAACAGAGTACCAGCTGTGTTATATAGCCAAAACTCACCTTGAAACTAGCTTTAAACCTCCCACACAAGCTAAAACAAGTCTCCAATCCAGCCCTTAAGTTTCCCTAGCTTGAATCTCCACCAAGAACTCAAAACCCTCAAAGAAGCAATGAAGAAGATGAAGCAAGGAGGATGTACGGGAATGGAAGAGGCAAACTCTGTTTTTTACTCTATTTGTTCTACAGCCTTCAGCCACTAAACCTTATATAAATCCTCACTAAAATGACCAAAATGCCCTTATGCCACCCAAAGCCTCTTAAACCAACTCAAGGGCAAAATTGATACATTCCGCTAAACCCGTTAATTATAATAAACGCTTCCCAATTCCCGCTAATCTCAATATCCTCAAACATCAACAATTCATAACCCGTTACCCTAAAATCCCCGGTAACGCTATAACCTTTAATATCACCCCGAGACTCACCCCGAGCCCCGAGCTCAAACCTGTTATGACCAAACCGATAAATCATGTTTAAAGATCGTCTCATGTCGAAATACTCGAACCAATCCACATTATAATGTGGTCTCACAATATGTCATTAACATACAACAAATATTCTATTATACCCTCAACGGGCCAAATTACCATAATACCCCTGTAAACAAATGTGGACTCACATGCATGCATTTAACATTATATTATAATATAATTCTCATAAACATGCATAAACACATTTAAATGGCATAATTAAACAGTTATGGCCCTCCCGGCCTACTAAACCAGCCATTAACCATAAAAGGGAATCTGGGGCATTACAACTATCCCCTCCTTACAGAAATTTCGTCCTCGAAATTTACCTGAACAGCTCGGGAAACTGACTCCGCATATCAGACTCCAGCTCCCAGGTCGCCTCCTCGACCTTGCTGTTCCTCCACAACACCTTAACCAAAGGTATTGTCTTATTCCTGAGGACTTTATCCTTCTGATCAAGTATCTGAACAGGCTGCTCCTCAAAGGAGAGATCTGGCTCAAGCTCCAGATCCTCATAACTCAAAACATGACTCTCATTTGATACATACCTCCGAAGAGCGGAAACATGAAATACATTATGCACGGCCGACAACGCCGGAGGCAAAGCTAGCCTGTAAGCCACTTGACTAACCCTCTCCAGGATCTCAAATGGACCTACGAACCTGGGACTCAGCTTGCCTTTCTTCCTAAACCTTCTCACCCCTTTCCATGGTGAGACTCTAAGGAAGACATAGTCTCCTACCTGGAACTCCACGTTCCTGCGTTTGGGATCTGCATAGCTCTTCTGTCTACTCTGAGAAGTAAGCATCCGAGCTCTAATCTTATCAATAGCCTCACTGGTCCTCTGAGCCGCCTCAGGACCTAAGTATCTCCTTTCACCTGTCTCATCCCAATGAATGGGAGATCTACACTTCCTACCATACAGCATCTCATAAGGTGCAACACCAATGGTAGACTGATAACTGTTATTATAGGAGAACTCTATCAAAGGCAGATACTTACTCCACGAACCACCAAAGTCCAGCACACATGCCCTCAGCATGTCTTCTAATATCTGGATGGTCCTCTCTTATTGCCCATCTGTCTGAGGATGATAAGCTGTACTGAACTTCAGTCGTGTACCCATGGCTGTCTGTAAACTCTTCCAAAACTTGGAAGTGAATGTAGGGTCCCGATCTGACACGATCGACCTAGGAGCTCCATGGTGGCGCACGATCTCTCTCACATAGAGATCTGCATACTGATCAACAGTATAAGTAGTCCTCACTGGTAGAAAGTGAGCTGACTTGGTATAACGATCCACTATCACCCAAATAGAATCATGTTGACCAACTGTCCTGGGCAAGCCCACCACAAAGTCCATTGTGATGTCTTCCCACTTCCACTCTGGGATATCCAGAGGCTGCAATAACCCTGCCGGCCTCTGATGCTCAGCCTTGACCTGTTGACAAGTCAAGCACTTAGCCACATACTCTACTACATCTCTCTTCATCCCTGGCCACCAGTACAATGATCTTACATCCTGGTACATCTTCGTGGTGCCTGGATGTAAAGAGTAAGGTGTAGTATGAGATTCATCCAGAATCTCCCGCCTCAATGCAGTGTCTAACGGAACACATATCCGTCCTTTGTACCTCAACAACCCCAGATCAGACACTGTACAATCCCTGGATGCTCCAGCCAAGACATCCTCTCTAATCTTGACCAGCTATGGATCACTCAATTGACCCTCTTTAATCCTCTCTAGCAGCATAGACTGTAGCGTAACATTGGCCAACTGGCCCACCAGCAACTCTATACCAGCTCTGGTCATATCATCAGCTAACTCTCTGGCTATCAGTCTAATACCATGAATCTATCCCGGACCCTTCCGGCTTAAAGCATCAGCTACCACGTTGGCTTTCCCTGGGTGATACAGAATCTCACAAT